>NC_069004.1:68191-81394 GCF_001194135.2 Octopus bimaculoides
TATATATATATATATATATATATATATATACCTACAAATATATACATATATATATATATGCAGGTATGTACATTGTATGTGTGTACACGTGTGTGTGAGTGAGTGTACATATGTATGTGTGAATGAACGAACGCATATATGCACTCGCCTGCTTTCATTACATTGCTAAATTCTTGTTCAAGTACGCAATAACTCTGCACGTCCGTATGTGCCTGCATATATATATCTATCTATCTATCTTTATGTATGTATGTATATATAGCTTTGGACTGATAAATCGATACATTAGTATGAATAGGTTTACGTGTGTGTGTGTGTGTGTGTGTGTGTGTATGTATATATATATATATATATTATATATATATATATATATACATACATACATACATACATACATAAATATTATACCGGCCATACATATATATATGTACATACTTAAGTATATATATGTATGTGTGTGTGTGTGTGTGTGTGTGTGTGTGTGTGTGTGTGTGTGTGCATACATATAGACACGCGCGCACAAACACAC
Source organism: Octopus bimaculoides (assembly GCF_001194135.2). NCBI lineage: Eukaryota > Metazoa > Mollusca > Cephalopoda > Octopoda > Octopodidae > Octopus > Octopus bimaculoides. The sequence goes on from NC_069004.1 coordinate 68,721, forward strand.
TCACTGAATGCTGTTGTCTATTGTCTTTCATGTTATTTTACAAAGACACGTACTTAAATACACACTCGTTCACACGTATTCATCTTCTGCGCTCAAATTTTCATACATACACACACACACACACACACACACACACAGAGCCAAGGCTATGTTCTTATATATTTCAGGTAATAATTTTCCGGCTGCAATTTGTGGTGTTTAAATAATTTATTTCAAAATTATTCTAATAAAACTATTTTTAATTTTCGTTGCCCTCTCCTAAATGACAGCCTTGTTGTTGTTGTAGGTTACGGTGGCGATTGTGATGCTGATGGTCGTGATGGTGTCGGTGGTGTTTAGGCCATGTCACCTCTGAATCAAGAATTCCCATGATCGAAGGCATTCCAGCCATGACCATCCCGTCTTCTATTTGTCCGAAGAATTTTACATTACAAAACGTTTCCTTTCTCTTTTAGAAATGTTGTTAAGAAAGTGAGGAGGAAGAGAGTCGCTGGTCGAGGGACTTATTCACAGCCTCCCTCGACGTTGACTTATTCTTCTCTCTCATGGCTACTTCGGCAAATATGATGAAGTTCAGAAATTAGCTGATGTAGAAACATGTCAGCAGTTCGTTTCCAGTACTGACCGGAATGTCTAAAATACTTTATATCCCCTACTTTTGAGTTTCCAGATGCATCGGGACAGAGACGCTGGGTTGTGTTTCACCACCACCACCACTCTCACCAATATACCCACAAGCATTACAGCTGCTTCTACCACCAATGCCTTTGCCACCAGCACAACCAGTTATTCTACCACTACCACTACTTCGACCACTACCTCTAGCACAATAACCACCACTACCACTACTTCGACCACTACCTCTAGCACAATAACCACCACTACCACTATTTCGACCACTACCTCTAGCACAATAACCACCACTACCACTACCACTTCTACCATCATGATTACTACTACTACTACTACTACGACGACGACGACGACGACGACGACGCAATAACACCACAACCATTACCACTAACATCACCAGAAGATAATGGAAATTAAGAAGAGGAGGTGGATGAAGAAGAAGAAGAAGAATGTGGTTAGCACCATAAGCAATGGATGCCACTGACTCATTCACATACACACGCACGTAAACACACACACACACCTGGCTCTGCAGCTCAAAACATATGACAAAAGCCATGCCCTCCCTTTCACCCCCACCCTTGTCCCGGGCTTTTTCTCCATTCCCTACCGGAGGAGGAAGTAGAAGGGGGCAAGTAGCACGTGTGGGTGACAGAGTGCAGTGTTTGTTATATAAAACTTCCATTTGGACAATAAGAAATTCCTGGAATATGTCTAATGCAATCGCGGAATCCTTCTGAAGACAGAGAATGGTAGGAGAAAAAGTTCTGAAGAAATTAAGTTCTACTTATTTGCTTTCCAACTCAGTCACATACTCTCTCTCACTCTCTCTCTTTACGTGTATATGTTTGTATATACATATAATATACATAGTACGTATGCGAGCATATATATATAGTGATTATATACATCTATATATATAGATGTATATACATATAATATAAACATACATTTGTCTATCTATCTATCTACACACACACACACACACACACACACTCACACACATATGTATACATTACTACATACATACATATTTATCTCTGTCCATCAATCAAGCTATCTACCTTTAATATCTCTCTGTATCTCCTGTATATTTGCAAATACACACATACACATATGCAAAGCTGAGTTCCTACTCTTTAAATACAAGAGGTAGACGCCTATCGCCCAATCGCTCATATTTCAGAAACGGTCAAAAGTCCCCGTATGGCGGGTTCTCCGATTCTGTCACTGGACGGGACGCAGATCCGTCGCAGGGTTGCTCATTGTTGCTAACTGAGTGGACTGGAGCAACGTGAAATGAAGTGTCTTGCTCTAGAAAACCACGCATCGTCCAGTTCAAGAATCGAAACCGCAATCTTACGACCACGTGCACAACACCCTAACCACTGAGCCTCGAGCATCCACCCTTTCCAATTTAAAGGGATATAATCTTTCAAATTTTCGTAAACACCAGCAAGTTTGAGGGGGACAAGCATATCGATTACATCGATGTACACAATTCTTTATTCTGTATATTTTTCATTTTGTCTTGCCCGCTAAGGTTCTGGATAATCTTCCAGTTTCATCAACAGTGCAAAAATAGGTCAGTGAATTTAGGAGGGGAAGGGAGAGTCATGAAGATGACCCAATGTCTGGACGTCTTGCGACTGCCACCGCAGAGAAAAAAAAAACAGGAACCGTGTTCACTCCATGTTGATGGGTGACAGGCGATTGACTAAAACAGCAAAGAGCCAACGCTTTTAGCTTATCCCAAAAGAGAGTTGAGCTTGGTATGACAAAAGTTTCTGCTCGGTGAGTGCCACCCCTTCTGACACCTGATTAAAAGCGCACCAAGCTGGTCACATCCGATTCAGCTGGTTTCCTTGCATATTTCCTTACCGAGAATGAATGTTGGCTTCGTCATTGAGTTCAATGACTGTAATAAGTAAAAAAAAAACCATAAAAGGTATATATTCTTAGGCAGACGAAAAACCGAACCGGTTGGTCACAGTTGGGATGTCTTTGATTATGAGTCTGCTCAATCAGGTCTGGACTGAACATTTACATGAAAAAGAGAAGGAAAGAATTGAACCCGGGAAGCAAAAGTAGGTTCACTAATAGCTTATCAGCCTGTAGGATGGCATACTGGCACACAACTCCATCCACCCGGCACTAGAAGAGCGCTTCGAGTACCACTCTTCCCATACCCACATGCACCCGAGCCAAGATATAAAAGTGACAAGAGAAAATAGAATAAAATTAGGGAACTAAAACAGAAAGGAAATTAAGGAACCTGTTTTGAATTCGCCAATTATTTGATAAGGATTACCACAAGAGGTATGCCTTGTCTGTGTGTGTGTGTGTGTGGGGGGGTCGTATGTATGCATACGTGTATACATATATAAGTATATGTATATATGTATAGATATACTATAAGAAGAGATGATGATAGGAAAAACACTGGTTATGTTATGAACTTCATTAGCTTGCAGCTGTTTCTGCTACAAGATGCAAGCGACTCGAAGATGAGTGTCTGAGTAACATCCGAGAACTTCATCGAATATGAAGTTCAATTTATTTGAGGACAAAAGACTTACATCTTTGCAATATACAGAGAAAGTCATTGCTGATGTATAATAAGAAAAGTGTGTCCAAAAAGGCAATTAGTTTCACAGAGAGAGAGAGAGAGAGAGAGAGTAGGAAAAACAGGGGGGAAATATATGTATGCAAGTGTGTGTGTGTGTGTGTATACATATATATATGTATACAAGTATGCGCATGTGTATAAGTGTATGTATGTGTGTATGCATCTCTGGAGAGAGAGAGAGAGAGAGAGAGAGAGAGAGAGAAAGAGAGAGAAACAGTCAGACAGGGATGGGTAAGAGAAGGAGGCGGTAGAAGAGGAGGAGGAGGAGCTGTATTTTGGTCAATTCTTCCAGTCGTTGCCTTCTCTTTGGCAGAATGAGAATTCATTTTTATTTTCTGCTTTTCATCTTCTGGAATTATAAGATAGAGGGGGGGGCTCATACCCCTCTCCCTCTACACCCTGAGACTCCAATGGGTAATTTGAAGGTTAGTTAAGTTGGTAGGGGTTCTTGGGAGGAGATGAACTGGAAATACACATTTTTTGTACGTATTTTTTGTTTTTGTGTTTCATTATCATTATTGATTTCTTTTTCTTTTTTTTTTAATGCTGAATGAGTGAGGACGAGGGTGGGGATCGCATGGGGTGGTGGCATCCCGTCTCTCACATTATTTTCACTGATAATCTCTTCATACTCACACCAGTTTACGACCACGACCACCATCACCATCACCACCACTACCATCATCATCATCGTCAACACCATCATCATCATCATAGCCATCATCCACCTCATCATCATCATCACCACCACCACCATCATGATTACCTCACCCCGCTCCCCACCCGCCATCAACATCAGTACTGTCAACATCATCATCGTAGTAACTACCACCACCACCACCACCACCCTCACCGACGCTACCGCAGTCTTCTTGCCACCTCCGCATCCCCCCTGCCCATCCTTCTCCCCTTCCTCCTATCTCCTCCTCCTCCCACAACACAAGTAACTGGTGTCAGTTTGTGAGGAGAGCTCGTGTCAGTCAGTATCCGTGGCCGAGATTTATGAGTCTCTCAAGCTATCATTAGGTGTCACCCAGCAGCTATTATTAATTATCATTAAGTGTCACTTCAACTCCGCTCTTCGCCGTCACTCAAAAATCTCCTCCCATAATTACCATTTGTTTGGGTTTTCCTTCTTGTTTTTTTTTCTTTGTGGGGGTGGGGGGCATGGTTGGAGGTTACTTTCACCTTCAGCGATGAAGAGGAGGGAAGATTTTTTTCTTTTGCTTCAGTCACTGGACTGCGACCATACTGGGGCACCGCCTTCAAGGGTTTGGTCGAACAAATCGACTCCTGCACTTATATTCTTTTAAATCTGAGACGTATTCAATCGGTTACTTTTGCCGAGCCGCTAATTTACGGAGATGTAAACAAACAAATACCGGTTGCCAAGCGGTGGGAGTGGGGACAAACAGAAACACATAGATATATGCATATATATATTGATATACGAGAGATTTCTTTCCGTTTCCGTCTGCCAAAATCCACTCACAAAACTTATATCGACCCGAGGCTGTAGAAGAAGTAGTGTAAGTGGTAGTAACAGTAGTAGCGGTGGTGGTGGTGGTAGTGATAGTAGTAGCAGCAGTAGTAGTAGTAGTAGTAGTAGTAGTAGTAGTGATAGTGGTCATCGTCGTCGTAGAGGTAGTGGTAGTGGTGATGATAATGACTGTAGTGGTAGTGGTAGTAGTTACAAAAGTAGCGGTGGTGGCGGTGGTAGTGATGATAGTAGTAGTAGCAGTAGCAGCAGTAGCAGAAGTAGTAGTAGTAGTAGTAGTAGTAGTGGCAGCAGCAGTAGCAGTAGTAGTTGTTGTAGTTGCTGTTATAGAGCTTTAAGTCTGTTCGACTTGGAAACTAATCGACCGAATAACAATTTGGTTTGATCTGGGTGTTATCTATGGGTGTGGCCTCTGGGGGCGTGATCTGTGGGTGTAGTCTCTGGGTGTGGTCTCTGGGCATGATCAATGGGTGTGGCCTGTGTTTATGTTTTGTAGATGTGATTTGTGGGTGTGGTCGGTGGGCGTGGTCTATGGGTGTGGCCTGTGGGTAAGGTGTGATGCTGCTGTTTTATATCCTGTGCAATTTATATGTACATTTTCCGAGAGAGATTGAGGATGGATCTAATGTAAGGTTGGTCCACCATTGAGGCTGTTTCTCTTTATTAAATCTGGTTCCTGTGACTAGAGTTAAAATAGCGATCGTGAGTTTAACACATTAACCACTAAGCCACGCACCTTCACACACATTTGTGTGTGTGTATGTGTGTGTGTATGTGTGTGTGTGTGTGTGCGCGCGTAGTGCTTGTGTGGTTGTACGAGTAATAAACAGGTGCGTTGGATATGAATACCTTGTGGTATTTAATCTGTCGCGTTAACTTTTCATTTCATCCCATCCCATTGACTGGTACTAGGGATGATGTAATCGACTTTCCCCTTCCCTTCGAAACTGACCCCTGCAACGAACCGGCGTCCCGTTTAGGGAGAACGTTGTGATCTCGGTCACCTATACACAATGGAAGCCAGGTAACCGGGCTTGTGGGTCTTGGGGCTCAAGGAAAAGTCGGTTTTGTCTTTTCGTTAATAAAGAGGTGGTGGAATCTTACAAATTTCTTTGAGGCTGGTCTTTATCGTTTCGTAAATCTCTCCTTTACTTGACGTTATCAACAACAATCCTTGGATTCATGTTGTACCCTGTGTGATTTCTGTCTCAATACTCGTATCACTTACATCATGTAATCTTCGACAAACCCGGGATGTAGACCTTTTAGATACATCCAGGGCCTACGAGAGTGGCGTTCGGTCGGTCCAGAGCCAGGAGATCCAAGAAATGGCAAATAAATTTCTAACGGGGAGAAGAGGCCTCGTTCCGCCTTCCAAAATTTCTTTCCAAGGCTCGGGATGTTCGTTTATCTCTCAATATTAGTGTACCCCAGATATCTTTTGTCTTTTACTTGTTTCAGTTATTGGACTGCGGCCATGCTGGTGCACTGCATTGAACGGTTTTACTAGAACAAATCGACCAAGGAATAACGTTTGAATGTCTACTGCTTCTATCGGTTTCTTTTACTGAACCACTAAGTTTTGGGTCTTAAACAGACCAACACTGGCTGTCATGCAGTAGGGATATAAACACAAACGCAGACTCACACACACACACACGCACATGTATATATATTTATATACGGTAGGCTTCCATACGGTTTCCGTCAACAATATTCACTCACGAGTCCTTATTCGGCCCAGGACTATAATAGAAGACACTTGCCAAGGCGTCTCACAGTGGGACTAAACCCAAAAACACGCGGTTGCAAGGGGATCTTTCTTAACTACACTTGCGGAGATTACATAATAATCTCTGATAATCCAGGCACTTGAATCTTTTATAAAAAGTAGCAGCAACAACAACAACAGCATCAACAGCAACAACAACAGCATCAACAGCAATAACAACAACAAACCGTTGTATTTTTCGTTTTTCCCAATTCTCGAGTACATTGTTGATATAAAACATGTAAATCTAAAATGGATAGAATTCTCACAGAAATGGCCTTTGCAACAGGAAACCGTTGGAAGCTAAGGTTATCGTGGACGAGAATGTTAACCCTGTTTGTGCAATCTTGCAGATGATAAGTATTTTACCCTTCACTGCAGGCATTCATGCAATCGACCGGAAGTCTTTTTGCTATCCAACGGAAGTAATTTTATGTAATCCATTTGATTGAAAAAAATTACTTTAAATGATATTTTATAATTTAGTGTAAATTGTTATTGCTTAGCGCCCTACCCAAGACCCAGGTTGACACGGGCTGAGAGGACCGACAATCAAATGCAGTCAAGTCCAGGTTTGCCTTTTAGGAATTTTTCTTTTTTCTTTTCTTTTTTTTTTTTTTTTTTTTTTTTTTTTTTTTTTTTGTTATCCAGAGCTGTAATGCAGCCCTACAGAAATAGTAGGAGTCATGTTATCTGAGATCTCAAATCAAATCCTCTCTGACTATAATGGCGGAGAATGATTTGTTATTTTAAGTTTAGTTGAAAAATTGTTTTATTTTCGCAAACATGAAACTTTGCGTTTCAGAAAGTTAACAAAAATTCTATTTCAAATGTGTGTATGTGAGTGTGTATTAAACCTTCTATATATATATATATATATATACATATATATATATCATGAAGAAATTTAGAAGACATTTCTAAGTTTAGCTTCTGTCATCTCATCAGCCATTGAATTGGAGCAGAAAAAGCCCCAAATTCAGTTTTTCACTCTCTTGGCTGCACACACAGACCCCCTCCCCATAAATACACACACATACACACACAGATATACATAGGCACAACGTTAGATTTTAAGTTGTGGCTTTCCACCACCAAGAAGAGATGATGAAACTCACACATTCGAAACAGTTGTTCCACCACGTCACTCGTCACTCCGACAAGAAACCTGTCTGCTGCTGCTGCTGCTGCCACATAATTCTTTATTGCTTTCTTTTTTTCTCTTTGTACTTGTTTTCTTTTTCCTTTTCTTTGTTGCTTTCTATTTCTGCTGTTGATATTTATAGTTTTAGTAGTTTCCGTTCCTCTTAATTTTTCTTCATTTTTCTCACTTTCTCTTCCTGTGCCTCTATTATTTGTTTTTTTCTTTCTGTCTCTCTTTCCTTTCCTTTTTTTTTTTTTTTGAATTGTCTCCCATAAATGTATCTTCCTTGCAGTCTCCCTATCGTGTAGCCAAATCATGTCATTTTGAAATCCAACACTACTAAACCCCCTTCGTTCACTGACGGATATCTGTTACTTTGTTGTTGGTGGTGTTGCTGCTGCTGTAGCTGCTGTTATTATTGTTGTTGTTGATGTTGTTACTGTTGTTGCTATTGAAGTCCTTTAGCTACAATATCAGTCCTAAACTATCAGACCAATGGCCAAAAGTATCTCAGTCGCGACCCCTTTTTGTTTTTCTCCCTGAAATCATCCTGTATGTCTTTCCTTTCTTTTAAGACAGTTGGCATATGTGGCTGCCAACCGGAGGATGCTGATGGTCCACGTAGAGATGTTTCCATCCTTGGTTTTGCTCCATCCTTAATTGTCAAAGTGATATTTTGCACCCAAGAGAGGTCGGCTTTCAGGAACGTAAGTTTCTTTTTTGTTTTTCTTGGTGGCGGGAGTATGGGAGCAGGGGTGGGGGGTCACGTGACACTGCTAATTCTTTTTCAGGGCAGTTAGTCTGCAACTGGTTCCCACTTCTCATCCGTAACTAAAAAAACCGTCTCTGCATATAGTAGCACATCACTTCCGCGGGTTATTTAAATCAAGTTGAAAGTAGCCAAAATACGTTAAATCCTTGATGAAACTCTTGAAGGTTTCGTGGCCCTCCGCATTTGAAAACTGGATTTTCATCGGACTGTGAGGGAGTTCAACCATTCAACCATCGTTTGTCATATTTGAACCGGAAGAAAGATGGTATTGAGCAAAATTACTGTGTGATTCGTGCTTCAGAGCACGTTGACGCTCAGAGACGTATATCGCAGTATCACACTGCATCCCTGCTATACCGCTTGTGGTCTTTGCCTCATCTTACCGAGCCTTTTGTCCAAGAAGACAACTCAAGAGAACGAAGCTGGCTGTGTGGTTCTGTCCACCATCACTATAAGCTAAGTCCAGGACAACCAAGACCAGAAATGCTTCAAACTGTAAAAAACAAAAAAAAATAAATAAATAATAATAAATAAAAGAATGGATCTCTTTCCGTTGCAAAGATTAAGGTATCAGGAATGTCTGCGACAATTAATGAGGCCACTTTTGTAGATTCTTTGCTCATGAACCAACAGACGAAAGTAATCAAGGTTCTCCGGTTGCCTGTTCGGCTGTATTCTCCTCACTTGATGATTTCCTTTAAGAAGCGCTGTTGGTATTTCAAAGGTGGAGTCCTCTTCGTAAACGGCAGCGGAACAAAAGATGGCTTTTCTACCCGTTTCAAGGTACAGATTCTATCATGTAGCAAGACGGTTTCAAGAAGATAATCCAGAAATGGTTTCATTGGAAGCTGGAGCGCCTTCGATTATTGGTCTGTTGACGTAACACTAAGCAACATACCTGATTTTCAAACACTAATAATTGCACTGGAAAAGCATCTTTTCTAATCCTTCTTCCTCAGAATTATCTTTCCTTCTTTGTTTTTTTGTCTGTGTTTTTATTATAAGTATTTTTTTTTTATATGGATAATAAATGTTTTTTCCTTTTTCCTTGAAACTACTTCGTTTTAATGTTTCATTTTTACTTGTTGCATTTTTATCGTATAAATTTCTGAAATCCCCAGCTGTCTTTGAAAGAATCTAGTCAAAAATATTAGCATCCTTTTATCTAATGCTGGAACTCCGTCGGTTACGACGACGAAGGTTTCAGTTGATCAGATCAACAGAACAGTCTTCTGAAGAAATTAACATGCAAGTGGCTGATCACACCACAAACACGCGTTCCTTTAACATAGTTTTCTGGGAGATTCAGCATGACAAAGCTGAATGTGACAAGACTGGACCCTTTAAATTACAGGTACAATGTATTTTTGGCAGCTGAGTGGACGGGAGCAAAGGGAAATAAAGTGTCTTGCTCAAGGACACAACATACCGCCGGGAATTGAACTCACGGCCTTATGATCGTGAGCCGAATAACCCTAACCACTAAACCGCGCGCAGTTCAAAATATGTTATAACCTCTTTTATCATCTCGATGGAGAAACAGGTATCGTAAAAAAAAAAAATCTTTAAACTTTTCTACATATAAACACTTCCCCAGGAATCATATATATCGAAATATATTTATCAGAAATTCTATCATTAGTTATCCAACAATTACCAATTTTGCAGAATTTCTATCAAACATTATTAAAACTTATACCTCTAACCAGTGCAAGCCGCACGTGTTTGCAGAACTGTATTAATTCCATATGTTCTTTAAATGGTAAATGTCGCGCGTGTTCCGTTGTATAATGTGCCAAAAAGACAAAATTGAAGACAGAAATCGAAGGAATAAAGAAGAAAAGGAAATGTGTTAAAGAAGGAAAAATGAAAACGAGAGAAAATAGGAAAAAAAAAAAAAAAGAATGGAATAAAAACGATTGACATGTGTCAGCAAAAGTTACATTATAACGTTTGCTTCTATTTCAATTTAGCAATGGTGGTAGCCAACAAATAAAGAAAGTGAGTCTATATTTGAGACAGAAGGGTAAAAATGAACGTATCAAAGGAGGAGGAGGAGGAGGAGTTGAACAGTAAGATTATGTAAAATATAGGGAAACGAGAAATAAATAGGTGCAGTGTACTTCTATGTTTATACACAAGATTTGAAAATAAGAAGGAAAGAAAACTAACGGAGGGATATGAAAATAGAGAAATACAAAAATAAACAACTCAGCAGTACTTATATAATATAATATAATATAATATAATATAATATAATATAATATATAAAGTTCGAAATACAACATGAAATACGAAAACAAATGAGTTAAATACGCAAACAACGAGAGAAGGAAATGGAAAACAGGACAAGTGACACAAGGAGCGACGCTTCATCAGCTGTCGGCTGTCTCTCTACTCCTCATCTCGAGCATTGAACGACAATATGAATCTTCGAAGACAGTTGATCCCAAAAAAGCCAAAATAAAATTTTGGATTTTATGGAGGATCAAAGCTGGACAGTGGAGACATACGAGGAAACTGAACGAAAGCAAAGATGGAGGGTCGTTGGACCAGAACGAGGGTAAAATAACGAACGGTGGAAGAATGTTTTCGTTGAAAAAGAAAAGATACAAGAGATAGAAGACTGCCAGGTATTTATGGGAACAACTGTCGTCAAAGACTCATGTTGTCGAGGAGTAGAGAGACAGACGACAGCTGATGAAGGGTCATTCCTTGTGTTACTTATCCTGTTTTCCATTTTCTCTCTCGTTGTTTGCGTATTTAACTCATTTGTTTTCGTATTTCATGTTGTTTGCTGTTGGTGACGTCCTGTACCTATATATATAATGTAAATAACATATATATACATATAATGTAAATAATATATATATATATATATATATAATGTAAATAATATATATATATATATATATATATACATATATATATATATTGTAATTATAACTTTCACCGATGGTTCTGATCTTGAATTTTAAAGTGCTTGGAAGAGGAATGGCGTAATATCCTGGACAGACGGAGCAGACGTAGCTCGGTTTTATCCTAAGGACTTAACAGAGGCTTTTCTGGCACCTGAGACAATCTGCCAGTCGTACTTACGTCAACGTCGAGAACTACACACGATGTTGTAGGTATAAGAGAGACCCCCGAGGAAAAATCTCCAACAGTGTACAGTATGCTATCTGGATACTTATTTTACAAATATTTCTGTATAAACATACATATGTACATATATCCATAATTACATATACGTATATGCATGTGTGTGTGTGTGTGTGTGTGCTTGTGTGTATACACACTCACACATTACACACACAACGCATATATATATATAAAGTATTGGGGTTTAGTTCAAAGGTGATCTAAACGATTAGGTACGCTAGGTAAGTGCTGTAACGGATTACTAGGGCTCCAAGGTTATAGCCGAGACGACAGTTATGAAGCCATTGCAGATTTCCGATGCAGCGGATAAATAATTGTTAAAGTGGACAGCAAACATTTTTCCCAATGAGAATTTTTTCCAATAATAATAATAATAATAATGTATACGACTTGAGATGTTTGCCTTGACTTAACGTTTGTTGTCCTCTTTAACAACTATATATATATGTGTGTGTGTGTGTATATATATATATATATATATATATATATACACACACACACACATATATATATATATATATATATATGAATGCGAAGGAGAGAGAAGAGAGAGATGGGTGTAGACAGAAGGACTTCTAGCTTGTGAATAGACTATTGCTTCAATACCAGTGAGATATTGCATGACTGAGAATGCTCAACGAATCAACAGGTAGCCTTGGCAATGACTATCCTAATGTGATTTAAACAAACGGAAAGAATGAAACTTAATGGAAAGATTTTTATATTTGTCTGTGTTTACATAAAAGTATTCTTAAAGAAGTGTGTGTGTGTGCGTGCGTGTGTGTGTGTGCGCGCAAGTTTATCAGGAAAGAGAGAGAGAGAGAAAAGAGAAGTTAAGAGAAAGAGAGAGAGAGAGACTGGCAAAAGAAGAAGAAGAAGAAGAAGAAGAAGAAAGAGAGAGAGAGAGACTGGCAAAAGAAGAAGAAGAAGAAGAAGAAGAAGAAGAAAGAGAGAGAGAGAGTGAGAGAGTGAGAGAGAGAGATGCATTCTTTGTTGTTTATGTAAGAATCTTCATTGAAACGCATTGAGGACTTTTTCATAACAATAATAATGGATTCCGATTTC
>NC_069004.1:86500-87553 GCF_001194135.2 Octopus bimaculoides
ATATATATATATATACTTATATTGGACTGTATGTAAATATATGTACATATCTGTGTTCGCATCTATATACGTATACCTGAGTAGAATTCAACACACTTATATTTTATCAGATATACGCATACGTGTGTGTGTGTACATATGTGTGTGTGTATATATATATAATTTGTATATGTACGTGTCTGTATATATAAATGTCAAACCACATATGTATATCTGTCACTGACTGAGTACCTAAACGTATGTATATATCTTGATATGTCATCTTATATGTATGTTTATCAGTGTAATGAGATATACTGCGTGTACGTATATATACATACACACACATACGCACAGTTATACATTCATACACACACACATATATGTATATATGTGTGTGTGTATATATATATATATATATATATATATATATATATATATACACACACACATATACACATGGGTATAGAGATATGTGTATATGTGAATGTATATATATTCAGAGAACTGCCCTGTCTGTGTATATATTTCTGTATATCTAGCGCGAAATCTTTGTTTATATTAATGTATCCAAATAGACGGGTATATATAGACGTAGAAATATATAAACTTGGTTCATGTCGCAAGATACATGTGTATATATGTATATAAAACTGTCTAGTTTTTTTATGAGAGCGTTGAAAGGAAATAGATTCACATTTGTGAGAAAGTATGAGAGCTTAGGTCTGTGGATGTGTGCATGTGTCTCCATAAATAGATATGGATGTGTATATATATGTGTGTGTGTGTGTGTGTGTGTGTGTGCATACATATATTTGTATGCATGTATTCATATGCATGAGTATATTCATGTGTAGATATAGATATATGTATATATAATATATATCTATGTAATATATATATATATGCATGTATGTATATATAAACACATACGCACGCACACGTACACCAACACATGAATGTATAACATATCCTATATATATATATATATATATATATATATATATATACATATATATATATATACATATATATATATATTATATACATACATATGTACCTATATATACATGC
>NC_069004.1:87800-88629 GCF_001194135.2 Octopus bimaculoides
TATATATATATATATATATATATATATATATGTATGTATGTATATGCGTACATATATAAGTGAGTGCCTGATTTTTTTATGAATGCGTGTGTACTTTGAGTATTTCACAAACACACACGCCCCCCGCCCTCCTAGGATTCTATTAACTCTTCAATAATGGAAATCCCAAACACATTTATCTTTCACTCAGGAAATTCCTTCGTCTCTCGAAGAATTGGCAAAACTGATAATATCCTCGATTAAGCATTTCCTGCATTTCTTGTCTTTTACTTTTTCTCTCTCCAATGATGGAGTATTTAGATTGCGAGGAATTTCTTACTCCATACGATCCACATGCTCATCTATTCTGGAAACAGCTGTAAGGCACCCTACGTAGTCTACATAACTACTTTGCACGATGTTTGTATTATAAATTCTAAATTAAATCTTCCTGAATGATGCCAAATGTTTTGCTTGTTCATTATCCCTTATAACGTATACAGGCATAGATACTGATTTCAAAATTCGGCACAAAGCCAGCAATTTCGGAACAGGAGTTAAGTCGATTACATCGACCCCAGTGCTCGTCCAGTAATTATTTTATCGACCCCGAAACGATGAGAGGCAGAGTCGATCTCGGCGGAATTTGATCTTAGAATGTAAAGATGGACAAAATGCCGTTAAGCATTTTGACCGGATGTGCTAAAGAGTCTGCCAGCTCACCGCCTTCTATGCACACATATTGATGTCAAGAAGGACATGTATACACACACACACACACACACACACACACATATATATATATACATATATGTATATATATATATATATATATATATATATATATATA
>NC_069004.1:90926-91597 GCF_001194135.2 Octopus bimaculoides
TATATATATATATATATATATATATATATATACATATATATAAATACATACTCACATACATATATATGTATGTGTGTGTGTGTGTGTGTGTGTGTGTATGTGTGTGCCATATATAAACTTTACTTCTCCCACAAACACGCACACACCACAAACTCTCTTTCCGCCTACCGTGTGTGAGTGTGAGTGTGAGTGTGCGTTTCCTCTACGTCAGCTCGTCACTGTCATATTCGCTGTGTCAAAACCCGGCAATCTCTCCTCTCACCTATCAACTGAAGTAGCCCCCTACCTCACCTCATACCTACCTATATGTCCACTAATGCACCTACGTGCCTCTCAACTATACCCCTATACACCTTAATTACCCTCATCGCTACCTGTCTACATGCATATCTATCACTAATTGCCTTCCTTCTCCATGCATCTTTCTACCTGTCTCGCCATCAACCCGCTCTCTCTCTCACCTTAAACTCGTAACTACCTTCCTACCTAATTATCAGTCTCTCTTCTACTAACCCCAACCTTAACGCTTCTCTGCCAATTCATCTCTCACTGTCTTAAGTCCCCTTTTCTAGCTCTATACCTGCGCTCCCATTTCTTTGTCACTCTCTCGATTTATCCACCTAACATTTTTTTCTATCTAGCAGCCTACGTTCCTATATATATATATATAT
>NC_069004.1:91882-95797 GCF_001194135.2 Octopus bimaculoides
ACGATCGTGAGGTTGTGAGTTCGAATCCAGGACCGGGCTGCGTGTTGTCTTCTTGAGGAAGACACTTTATTTCACGTTGCTCCAGTTCAGTCAGCTGTGGAAATGAGTTGTGACGTCACAGGTGCCAAGCTGCATCGGCCCCTTTGCCTGGACTTGTGCCTGGGAGGGTAACTTTCTAGGTGCAATCTCATGGTCAGTCATGATCGAAGGGAATAACCCCATATATATATATATATATATTATATATATGTGTGTGTGTGTGTGTGTGTGTGTGTGTGTGTGTGTGTGTGTGTGTGTGTGTGTGTATACGTACATATACCTGTATGTGTGTGCGTGCGTGCGTGTGGTTTCTCGTGTCTCTGGAGTGGCCAGCAACGGTTAATAACATTGTTTTTAAAGACAAGATATTTGATATTTCCCAATATTACTCGAATTTCATTTCACACAGACGATCGCATTTCCTTAGTAGTAGTAGTAGTAGGAGGAGGAGGAGGTGCTGTTGTTGTTGTTGTAGCAATTGTTTTGAGGAGTTGGATTAACCGAATTGCTAGAATGTCGAACGCCTTGCGATATTTGGTTCTGGTTCTTTACGTTCCGAGTTCAAATTCTGTCGAGGTCGGCTTTGCATATAATCCCTCCGAAGTCAATAAAACAAAGTCCTGGAGTAGTTTTAATTGATTGACCTCCTCCGACCCAAATTTCTGGCCTTGAAATGGCAGTAGTCGTTGTAGTATCTATAGCTTTATTTGCTTCGAGATCCACCAACCCTCCGCAAAAAAAGAAGCATTATGCCATTTCCTCTCGAAGTTGATAACCATTCTTCTGGCGTTATTTGTTTTTGCTTTTTGTGCTTTCAAACCCAGTTTGGTCCCATTTGTTCTAGAATCATCAAAACTGTTCCACCAAGGGACGATACCTACATTTTCTTTATTTTCTTTCTTCTGCCTTTTTTTTATTTTTTATATTCATAACATATTTTGGATTACGCTACTGACGTCTCCCTCTTGTGCTTTGAAAGAAATTTAACTGCTATTTCTAGCAGGCCAAATGACCGCATAGATGGTCCCTTGTTGGCTCAACATATGAATACGCTGTTGTTTCGGTCGTCCTTGACTGAGCAAACCTCCCATGATCCAAAATCATTCCAGCCGTGAATTCTTTGTTTAGAATTTGCGTTTCCAGTTCTGTACTCCGCAAAAAAATCTGAGGACACAGACTTGTCGGGGTTGCCTTTGTTGAGTTTACTTAAGTATTCCTCTCTCTCTCCTGCTAGTTGGTCCACCACTTCATTTTATGATCGGATACTCTGTCTTTCGCTAATGAGAGCGGCAACTCAGTGTCTTCGAGGATCTGAAGGGTCCATCCTTTCAGCAGTCTACTAAATCAGGGGTTCACTTCGGGAAATGCCATTGCTATTACAGAACCGGGAGTGGTCGCCTTGGTCAATACATTCTACATTAAATGAATATCAAATTTTCGTAAATAATAAATATTCAAGAGAGTTACTTGTACATTGGTATAAATGATGCAAGATTACTAATACTATTCCGTACACGGGATTAGCACGGATTATAAATTCTGAACCATCAATATTCGGAAAGTTTTTTTTTACTTTTATTCCACTGTTTATAATACGGCTGCACCATTTCAATCTCTTCCTTCTCAGTATATCAGTGGTTCTCGATGTTTCGAGTTCAATTCTCCCTTTCGCCGTATGGCGCTTTACAAACACCCCTTCACAATGTTAAAAGAAAAAAGCAGATTATCTTTATCAAAAAAGCTAATCTGGTCCACGTTTACTACTCCATCCTTTTAATGTCTGTATTTTGCTTGTTTGTTTGTTTTAGACATATTTGTGGATTAGAGATGTTCCTTCTGTTCAATTTTTATGGAAATTACTAAAACGGGTGAGTATTTGACGATTTATACAACGAAACCATATTGGACCTTGATGTAACATTAGTTACTTTTCTACTCACTGATAACAATATATATACTTAATGTGTGTGTGTGTGTGTGAGTCTGCACCACACCCATTTGATATGGTCCACAAACAGACTTCTTTGATGGCAGACAATTGCACTGTTTTATGGCTCATTTAGAATATAATTAAGAGTTATAGCTAACGCGTTAGAGCCAACCACACAACTTGAAGACAACGGGTTCGTATAGAAAATACGTACATATACACGCATATACAGACATACGTGTGCGTGTGTGTGTGTGTGTGTGTACAAAGAGAGAGAAAGAGAGACAGACTAACCGACAGAGATAACAAGGTTTGCAATTTTGAATAAGATTGTAATGAAGAAAGTTCTGAAATACCTCAGAATTGCGAACAAAATCGGAATATTTTTTTATTCTGACAGCTTTTGTGAGGATGAGGAAGTAAAGTAAAAAAAAAGTCTCCAAGACATTGACTGTTTCGAGGCCTTGGTCGCATAAAAACGGTTACCCGTTTCCGTGCTGTACGAGGGGTGCCGAAAAGTTCTTGGTTTGGGATTAAAAAAAAAAAAATACGAGAGGATCAGTTAATTATGATTTTATTCAACATTTTCCCTCTCAGATTCACACACTTATTCAGCGGCCCTTCAGCTCTTATAAGCCCTGTAAAAGAACTTGGAAGGTTGAACCACCACGCAATACCCTTAAAGCCAGGAGTCTTTCAGCACTCTTCCTAGTATAAGTGAGCGAGATCACAATGATCTCCCTTCAATTATCGCCAGTCCGTAGCAGGTTTACTCGTTTAGTTACAGCTGAGTGCATTGGAGCAACATGAAATGAAGTGTTTTGTTCAAGAACACGACGACCAATCCAGGAAGCGAAATCACGATCTTACCATTTCGAGTGCAACACCCTGACCACTAGGCCACCTGCCTTCACGGGCGAGAAGAAATGAATTTAAATAAGACTGTGTAACACGATTTTTGTCCTTGAGTAGCAACTGTTATTTGCTATTTGCTTGCTCCGAGAGAATGTGAAAAATGACTAATATTTCCTCCAAACTTTGCTTTTTGTTACTCAAATCCTAAAGAATCCCTCTCAACGCATGGCCACCATACTCACCCACTGCTCATCATCAGAGATGCACATATTGTCAGCCAGCAAGGGACATGCTCAAGTGGTTAGGGCCAGGCAACTGACAAGCAAATCTGTGCAGAATATTTGCTATAACGATATTTCTGCTTCAGCAACTCAGCACTGAATCTGTCTGAAATGTAATGGAAAATAAATCAGTTTCAAAACAACCAGTGATATGCTTCCCAACCATAAGGTTTTGCCTCCAGTCTCACTGTGCGGCGCCTTGGTCAAATGTTTTCTGTTATTAATCCGAGTCGACTAAAGCTTTGTGAGTCGTTTGGGAGAAACAAAGAAGCTCGTTGTCCATATGTGTGTGTGTGTGATAAACGACAACCAATCAAAACACTCAGGACAGTTTTGATCTCTCAGTTGCCATCTCATTTCGATCTCAGAATGCCTCCAAGAAACTTCTACTGTCTAAGTAGAGAATCATTGCTCTATATCATGGGAAATGCATTATTTTGTGGAACTTTTCTACGGCAATGATATCATTGTTAATAAAGACGACCGAAAGTGCTTCATTTCCAGAATTTCTCTTCTCGCCATATTTTTAGACTTTAGAGTTCACGTTTGCCTGGCGTTAAGGATAGGTGAATAATGCTTGATAAGTGAATAATGCGTGATAACGATGCAGTTGTCGATTAATTAAAGTTATTGTGCTCGTTACATTGGAGAAGTTTTAGCACATGCTCCACTACGATCTTATTCATAATTGCAAACCTTGTTCTCTCTCTCCCTCCTCCTCTCTTTCTCTGTATACATGCATAAATGTGTGTTGTGTGTGTGTGTGTATGTATATATATATATATATATATATATATATATATATATATA
>NC_069004.1:97374-99558 GCF_001194135.2 Octopus bimaculoides
ATTAATTTGAGATTAATTAGCTACTTCTGAAATAAGAAATATAATATAGATAGTATTTTTTTTGTCAGAACACTCCAAAAATATAATAATGCAAACGGATGTTTTGGATAAAAAAAAGATTCAAACTTACCGCAAGGTTATTCCGACATTTCGGATGGCTGACTCAGGAATTATGGGATTGCTGTGGTTCAGGTCAGAAAGTGGAACGAGGAGAGTAACAATTCTACACTAAGAAAGAGGGGAGGGGTGTCTCTCACGCGCGTCTTCTCAAAGCAGACGACCGAGTTGCTGAGAGAAGGGGGAAGGGGAGGCAGAATATGTTAAACAACACCTGGACGGAGTTTCTTTGAAAAACAAAAAGTAACTATTTTATGGAATTTTCCGATGATATCGATAAACAGAGATACACAAACACGCACAAATGTCTGTATGTGTGTATATGTGATTGCATATTTATATGTACGTATACATGCATGTATGCATGTTCTATACGAGCCCGTTGTCTTCAAGTTGTGTGGTTAGCTCTAACGCGTTAGAGTCTTAAGTCTTTAGCCTTTGCTAAATGAGCCTTGTCTGCTATCAAAGAAATCTGTTTGTGAACCGTATCAAACATACATACATACATATACGTTTATATACATACATAGCTATATGTAAATACACACACACACATATATATATACATACACACACACATACATATACATATGAAACTATATTTATGGTAGCTAAAGTAGATTTATTATCCAAACATTAGTGACCAATAAGAGGAGAGAGAAAAACACCCTCTCGTATTTGGTGCTTAGTCTTAATCGGTGCGTCGATAAATTTTTAGTGCTGTGTTGTAGCTATGATCAATCTACACCACATGGATCCTTTGATGACGACGGTTTCTTCGAGTCTGAAGATCATTGAAAAGAGAGGCACACCTTAATGTGGCCTTTGTAAACCGATCTCTGACATGGCATGGCTTAGCGTCGTGTCTGCATTTAGTAGTTTTAAGGTGAGAATCAGTGGGCACAACCTGGTTCCATTATTTAAAGACGTCTCTGATCAAAGTGGCTCAGCGGGCTAAGACGACTGCGGTGACCAGCAAAATAGGTTTTACGTTGGAGTGTCCTTCCCCTAGGTGAATTGCCTTCAACGGTTGGATGGCTCTATCAAGCCAGGAGATGCCGGAAGAGTGTCAAAGAGCGAACCTGACCGCTTGAGAGGCTCCACCCCTTGATTTGCTGTCTCGGTTCATTCCACTGGTCTTTTCTTTTCCCAAGGCAGTTTTCTGTTTGGAGTGACTTTTATAACATGCTTATTAGTGCACAGCTGGAACCGTGACTCGTACTGCCACTCCGGGTTAAAGTAGACCTGGAAACAATAGGGATAATGAAGTAGTTCCACATTCCTCAAAATCCTGAGACTTCCGAACCAAGGCCCCTTCCAGTTTAAAGCCATATCTAGGAGATATGGATTCTTGAATATCATAGTTACTCGGAGTTACTTCTTAACGTTGGCAGATGGTATTAAGAGAAATATTTTTATATTATCAATTTACTTGAGCGTTGCCTACTGCCTACCCTGAGTAATTAGTCACGACACGTGCCAGCTACGTGCAAAAATTTAGTAAAAGCTATCCATTGTCTACAAAACACCAACAACAAGTCCGGTCTGGGGAACATGTGCTGTCGTCATACAAACTGATCGCCCCAGTAGCTTCTTGTCCATTTTGTCATTTGAACCTTAGCTCAAAGTCTACGTTTACCTCGATAACATCTGATATGTTAAGAATATGATATCTAACTGCGGCATTTCTGCCAAGTAGAGTCTCGTTTCACACTGGATAGAATTCCGTACACACCGGCGTTCGTGTTGTCATTTAACATCGGGTCAAATCGGATCCAATAGAATTCTGTAATCAAAAGTGTTCACCGCTTAAGGACATCGTACTCTCGTATTCAGATACAGTATATCTCCAAACTACAGATGCACCTTCCAGGTACAGGACCCTAATGACATGCTGGGGCCGCTACCTTGAAAGGTTTAAGTGAACAAATCCACCCTAGTACTTATTCTTAAATCTAGCCCCTATTTTATCTGTCACTTTCACCGAACCGTTAAGTTACTTAAAAAAAAAACAAGGAAGGGCACATTGAATAATGTAGTCTAAGGCACACTATGCACCCCCCCCCC
>NC_069004.1:99870-100919 GCF_001194135.2 Octopus bimaculoides
ATATATATATATATATATACTCTTTACTCTTTTATCTGTTTCAGTCATTAGACTGTGGCCATGCTGGAACACCGCCTTTAGTCGAACAATTCGACCCCAGGACTTATTCTTTGTAAGCCTAGTACTTATTCTATCGGTCTTTTTTGCCGAACTGCTAAGCTACGGGGACATAAACACACCAGCATTTGTTGTCCAATGATGGTGGGGGGAACAAACACAGACACACAAACATACACACACACACGCACACGGCCACTCACACACATATATACACATACATACATACATACACGACGGGCTTCTTTCAGTTTCCATCTATCAAATCCACTCACATGGCTTTAGGCGGCCCGAGGCTATAGTAGAAGACACTTGCCCAAGGTGCCATGCAATGGGACTGAACCCGGAACCATGTGGTTGGGAAGCAAGCTACTTACCACACAGCCACTCCTGCAGTGCAATATATTATTGCACTGCTTTCATTCAGAGGAATGCGGCCATGCGGTGTCATTGCCTCAAGGGTTTTCTCAGTCGGTCGTATACTTGTGAGGCGGGGGTAGACCTTGAGGTGTATACATACACACAGACAGACATACACACATACATACAGACAGACAGACATACATATCTAATTGAAAATATTATCTACGTATAAAAGTGTCACAACAGGATTCTTGGATTGGAATGTCGGGGCGCCAGAAGATTCAATTGTTCATACTCGTTTGAACCTAGATCCATCCCCTATTCTGGCTCTTCCACCACCTCCACAAACACTTATCTTCCTTAAATTAGATACATCTCTCTTTCTCTCTCTCTCTCCCTTTCTCTCCCCGGGATGATTTTACCGTCGTCATCTGACAATTTGACGTCTAACTACTAGAATAGCTGGTTATATTGCTCTCCACTACATCTCACACAACTGTGACAATGATTAGCTACTTATATATATATATATGAAAATTCATCTAGTGGAATAATAACTTTAGGTGACATTTATGAGGGCATATATTTGTGGTGGGTGTATATTCATGCGCAGGCAGACTGTATATATA
>NC_069004.1:101053-109791 GCF_001194135.2 Octopus bimaculoides
ATTAGTTTATGTATATATTAATATTATCTCAGTTTAAAAAACCCAGGACGTAAATATGTTAATAGTTACCATGGGTAGCAAAAATTACACAAAAAAAAAAACAGGATATCACACCCGTTTTATAGGTAGAGATACCAAGTTGAAGTGATGTATTTTGAGTAGATATGAATAATGACAATAAATGGAGCAAAACGCATATAAACAAAAGTTCCTTTAATTCCTACATATGTTTCAAAATATATGTGCACTCTACTCCAAAGAAGTAAGAGATGCTGGAATTGCACATATATGTAGTCCTACATATCGATTACATTTCTATTGTTCGCTTTGCGTATTAAATAAAAGATTTTGAAAATTAAAGGTGTCTATTTACTTCCTCCATGTCTGTGTATGTGCATGTATGTTATGTATGCATATATGTATGTTATGTATGTATGTATGTGTGTATGTATGTATGTAGTGCACTTCAAATGGTAAAGTTGTTCTTGACGGGATTTGAACTCACAATAAAACTAAAAACTCTCTTTCTTTCTCTTTCTCTCTCTCTCTCTCATTTAGTATGAAAGTCTTAAAATTCCAGTTCTCTCTCTTACCGAGAGCAAATACATTCTCATATTCAGAAGCAAGGAATAAAAATTATTTTCATGATGTAATAATATACATTATTATTATTATTATTATTAATATTATTATTATTATTATTGTTGTTGTGTCTATAGTAGAAAGGATTGTTATTGTTGTCGTTGCTCGCTTTTGTTTTCTTATTTTTCTTTTCAAAAGTAATTTATGAATATATGACAGGATGTGCAGAAACGCATGAAAACGCATGGAAGAGTCACTGGTTGTAAAATTTAGAAATAATTTATCGATTCCATAGCTTTCTTGCAATACTAGACACATTGCTAATCAACTTAATGCGGTTCGATCGGTTTTTTTCTCCAATGAGGGGTAATTTACAGTCAGCACTTTTGTCGATGTGGTTTGGTGGTCCGTGACAACGATAAAGACTCAATTATTCTCTCGTGGTTATCCTACAGCCACGAACAATTCTATGATAACAGCAACAGCAGCGGCCATGATGAATTATTTGTGTTTGGAGGATTCATTTAGCTCGTTGCATAAAAATATTTCTGAAGAGTCACACACAATATCTTTAATTAGGGGAATATCTTTCTCTTAATTGTTGTTATTATTATTTATCATCATCATCATCATCATCATCGTCATTGTCATGATCATCACCATCATGAAGATTATGATTATCATCACCCACCATCGTCGTCGTTATCGTCTTCATCATGTTCATGATCATTATCATCGTCGTTGTAAGCGACATCATCATCATCATCATCATTATTAGTTATTATTATTATTGTTGAGTAGTTTTATTTTTATGACGTGCTTTCACTTCACTACCGAGCGCAGCTCTGTGTGCCTTGGGTATGTGCTGTGGTTTGCTGTGATGCTCTTATGGTTACTGTATTGAAAGTGTTTTGCGTAGGATGTGTGCAGTGCCCAGTAGTGCAATTTTCTGTATCTTATATATATTTGTAAGTCCTGGTGTTTTTGTTATGTATTTGTCTGAATATTTTTTTATTATACCTAAGGCGCCTACTATGATAGGAATTGTTTCTGTTTTTAGATTCTACATTCGAGTTACCTCTATTTCCAGGTCTTTGTATTTTGAAAGTTTTGGTGGTGGTGGCGGCAGCGGCAGCGGCAGCAGCAACTGCAGAAGTAGCAGCGACTGCAACTGCAGCAGCAACACCAGCCTTATTCTTCATTTCCTGGACGAGATATGACGTTACAGGTGAATTATTTTCAGAAATATTACCCTTCAAATATTTCAAGAAAGTATTAAAGGTGAAATATTAAAAAAGTAATTAAATTTTTTTTTAAATGAATAAATACATAAACGGAACTGTGATTGTGATCGATTTCAACCTCAATGGCGATTGATTGGTATGCTTTTCTTGGGAAATCTCAAAGGAGTTGCCTTCAAAATATGTCAGCTTTGTTTCGTTTTTTTGTTATTTTTTTACTTTTAATGGAATTAATTTTCATAACACAAAATCTAAATTCACATTAACGATTGCGATTATGTGGCTGTGGTAAGAAGCTTGCTTCCCAACCGCATGGTTCCGGATTCAATCCCATTGCGTGGCACTTTTCGCAAGTGCCTTGTACTGTGGGCTGACCAAAGCCTTGTGAGTGAATTTTCTAGACGAAAACTGAAAGAAGCCCGTCGTATATATCTATGTGTGTGTATGTCTGAGTGTGTGTCTTTATGTCTGCGTGTCTTTATGTCTGTTTTTGTCCGCCACCACCGCTTGACAGCCGGTGCTGGTGTGTTTACGTAGCTTTTGCACGAAATGTGTCAAATATGTCGTAAATATGCAACTTTTCTAAAGCATTAGAAACTTTGTAAGATCATGTCTATCCATGGGTAGATATAGAAATATTTTGCAAGTTTTGCATTTATATATATATGATCAACGTTTGTGAAATTAGGCAGCGCATTGATTCTGGAAAATTACATAATGTGGAATAACGAGCAAATCATCTTCAGTACTTCCTATTTTATTATTACTATTACTATTATTATTATTATTATTATTAGTAGTAGTAGTAGTAGTAGTAGCAGTAGTAGTAGTAGTAGTAGTAGTAGTAGTAGTAGTAGTAGTAGTAGTAGTAGTAGTATTGAAATCGATCAGAAAGTTTCGCTCGATTTCGATTCTGTAAAATTACGAAATGCTTTCAAAGTTTTCACTAGAATTGGAATGTGTTTATGTTTTGTCATTTATATAGAAGCTCGCTTTCGTTTTCTGCCTTTTACTTATATTTTGCCCGCATCAGAGGCGAAGTGTCAGTTCTTAAATTTTTGTTTTGTAAATTGTCTGGTTTTACTAAAAAGAAAAAAAAATAGACGTTTGCGAAAAAAAATAATAATAATATTCACTAGTTCAGAAATGTAAGACGGATGGAGTAAAAAAAAAAGTGTTTAAATGAAAAAGGCAAGTGATGGAGCGATGCTTACGTCAAACAATTGGTAACCACGGTAACAAGAGACGATGTCAGAGAAGAAAACATGCCCGTGTCGTCTGCTTGTGATTTGGAAGGGAGAAAAAAATCAACAACAATAACAACGACGACAGAGATGACGGTGACACCAACAACAATAACAAACACGACAACATCAGCAACAACAAGAAAAAGAATAACAACGAAAGGAGAAGGAAAATTTCGTTTGCTTTGATAATCAGCAGCAGAGATTCGATCGCAAAGAAGGATTATGTTAGAAACTGTAAATGTGACATTGCAGACTGGGGATTGATGAAACTCTCAACCACTGACATACGAAGTACCCTTAGAATATGATTTTAATTTTAAAAAAACCCATTGTCAATAAGTGCATAAACAGAAAAGAAAGAATACAGCAGAATCCCAGCCGAGCCCAAGGAGAAAATGCCTGCAGGAAGCGTGGTCTTCGAGTAAGATATGTAACAAGCGGGAGGCAGTTGTTACTGTTTGCAAGAGGAAGTCGGGCCTGTCGAATGAGCTTATCATCATCCCATTATACCAACGAAGGGAGACAAAATACAGGTTAGCAACGTGTTACCTCACAGAGACCAAACCAGAGAAGTGCCAATGGTGGAGGGGCAGAGAGAGAGAGAGAGAGAGAGAAAAGAAATGAAGTCCATTTTCCAACAAAATAAAACAAATATGACTCTGGAGCTGCAGGTGTTGGTGGCACCTAGAGACTTATTCTGGATCTCGTTCAAAACGGGGGCACCAGTATTTTCTTAACGAAACACTTTGAAACTTGGGACACTGGTAGAATGTGTCATATAAAACATCTTTTTCTCTTAGTCTTCTTAAGAAAAATTATTATATTGCAATTTATTTCATGTTAAAGTTGTCGTATTTCTGTAATTTCAACCAATGACTGACGTCCATTCAGCCGAATACATTAAGTGCTGACTACGTAAACAAACGATTCTGGCGGTGATAAAATTATTATTTCCTTGTCAAAAAATGGCTGAAGCATATTGGCAGTAGCTAATAAACCTTTCTATTTTAGGCACAAGGCCTGGTTTTTGAGGGAAGGAGCAAGTCAATTATGGTTAGGGTTAGGGAAAACGAACACACGTGTGTTGCCTCTCTGCAAAATGTCAGAAGTAATGGAGATTAAATACGCTTTACACCGCTTAAACTGCCAAAGGAGTAACTGTAAACAATCATCATCGTCATCGTCATCGTCATCATCATCATCATCATCATCATCATCATCATCATCAACAACAACAACAACAAAGGTGGCGAACTGGCAGAATCGTTAGCACGCCGGGCGAAATGCTTAGCGCTATTTCGTCTGCCGCTACGTCCTGGGTTCAAATTCCGCCGCGGTCGGCTTTGCCTTTCATCACTGGGGTCGATGTAATCAACTTAGCCCATCCCCGCAAATTTCAGGTCCTGTGCCTAAAGTAGGAAGGATTACTATTAATATTGACAACAAAACCACCCACAATCGTTATAACCGTCGGCGGAAAGAACAGCAGCAACAAGAGTAAAACACTGCGATGATGTTGATGATGATGATGATGATGTTGGTGGGGGAATTGTTGTAGGTCGAGGTGTGAATGGAAGAACAGAAGACTCTATGTGAATGTCTGTTGTCGTGAGCGGTAGATATCGAAAACGAGGCCCGTGTGCACCAGGTGACCGCTGCTCTTCTTCAAAATGAATACCCAAGCTTGCAGTTAAAAAGACTGTTTTCTTTAAGACTTGCACATTTTCTTGATGTTTTCTTCTTCGTGCGAGTAAACAAGGAGTTAAGAGACTAAGAGATTAAGGAAGTTCCCATTCGACATTCTACAATCAGCAAATGCTTCCATAGAGATTCGTGGCGCCCATTTTGTATCTTGTAAATGCGAAAATAAAACAAGAACAACATATTTTTTTCTGTGAGGAAGAAAGCAATAAAGAAATGAATAAATGTCTTAAGATATATACCTGTGTGTGTGTGTGTGTGTGTGTGTGTGTGTGTGTGTGTGTGTGTGTGTGTGTGTGTGTGTGTGTGTTTGTGTGCATTTTTAGTATATCTAGAAAAATAAAATAAATTGAGAACGAGATAAGTAAAACGATATGAAAAAATATTATTTTGTTGACACGAGTTTCAAATGAAGGAATGTTTGTGCGCGTTTCTTTAAGAAATGCTGAACAAATGAAATAAATCTTTGGAAAAAGATGAGTTGTTTTCTTTCGTTTTATTCTTTCTGCTATTATTACGTTTTCGTTCTTGTTTTTGTGTTCTGTGGTTTTACACAGTCACACACATATGCATACACACACACACACACATACATATATGTGCATGCATGTAGGTGTGTGTGTTTGTATGTTTGTGTGCTGCACATTTCCGAGACGTTGATAGAAAAAGCTAGAAGACGTCTGAGACAAAGGTTGGTGGAATCGGAATGGCAGACAACAATAAACGACAGTTGATGGATTGAATAGAACGACAAGTTAAAAGAGTTGGTGACTTACAAACTCGGTGCAGCTAAACTTCGCTCAGAAATACGAAAACATTTTCTTTGTCTGAGCCATTGATTGGGCTCAGCTGTTCGTTGTTGTTGTTGCTGCTGTTCTGGTTGTTTTTGATGATGGTGGTGGTTGTGGTGGTAAAGAGAGTATGATATGTTGACAACGACGGCGACGGCATCGGGGACGGTGATAAAGTCGTCTGCTGCGGCAATGGCGGTAGAGGCATCGGTGGCAGCAGCTCTTTCTCTCTCCCCCCTCTCTCACTCTCTCTTTCTCTCTCTCTGCGCCTCCTTCATTTGTTCGGCAGTGGTAGTGATGATGGTGGTGGCGATGGCGGAGACAAAGTCAAAAATTATTGTTGATTAGATCCTGATCAAACGTAATCGAACAGACCAACAGACATTTGATACAAGATATTCCAACCATGACCTCTCCGTCTTTTCCCAAAATATTGGGAACTTAGGACCGCATTATTTAATCTATCTTTGTGAGGATTTGAGGAGGATTGAGCTGCTATATCTAGTAGGAGAAATTTGTTAGTGATCGCTCTATCAATCAGGCTACCAGACGTCCTTTATACATCATTGGTCACAATGCGTTTCTATTCTTCCGTTGTCTCCTTCTCTTCTATTTCGACCCCAAAGTTTCCCTTGTGAACTTTTCCCATTGTTTGCATCTTATTCAACAACTGCATGGGTCCACCTGTTATCTGTGAACCTGGCGTCATGGGAAGTTAAAATGATTCTTTCGAAATGCCACGATCACATCGAACATTCCACTTCGTTCTGGAACTTCTTCGTTTCGGAAACGTTCCCGCAAAGATACCTTTGATAATCAGCTTCCTCAACCAAGCCTGTCCTGGGGCTAAACTAGGAGGACAACAACAACAACAACCAGTAGTTCTGCATCGAAACTTCTGTTTCAAATTATAGCAAAACGTTTTAAAAGAAAATGTTTTTGTCTGATAAGTCGGGTTTTGTAAACAAAAAACTCAGCAAAAACCCTACTGACAGATGACGCAACACGACTTAGCCACACACCCACCCCGTCGCCACCACCACCACTACCTCCTCCACCATCACTAACATCACCACCAACTCAATCACCGCCACCACCACAACACACCAAAGAAATTCTAATTCAAAATGTTGTAAAATGAAAATACTTAAAGAGTCGAAGAAAAAAGAAAATTCTTTCTCCATTTCTTGCTTTTTTTACTACAATTTGAAACATTTATTTTTTAAATGTTTTTTTTTTTTTTTCTTCAAAAACTCGTTGTTGAAAGAAGCAAAACAAGGAATCTTGAAACGTCTTGTTGGTGGATATAAGAACATTTGCTAAATAAACAATCGTCAACGAGAAAACCTTTATGTGCTTGCTCATCTTGCTAGAAATAGCAACCAAATCACAAATAAATCACATTCTACCACACATATCAAATAATATCAATAATATAGTCTTACATTCGTTATGTAATGAAAGGATAATCAAGATATCTGGTTTTTTTTTCATGTTTTTTTTTTCAATTTGATATCTCTTCTGAGTACTTTCATTGAACCTTCAATTCTTCTTTCCCACCTCGGTTTTATCTTCAAAAGTTAGCTTATGGTCCATTTGGTTTACTCTGGCTATCATGAGGGTATAAGGTCTAATTTTATCAGCAATACCAAGGCTATTCACAGCTAAGTCCATCGGAGTTAGTCTTATCCATGATAGGGACAACAGATGGATGTAGTTGCGAATTAATAGATGATAGTCTTTTATGCCAACGTCGTCATGAATTTCCGGTTCTATCCTAGTGAACTTGAAGACCAGACGTTTAAGTTGTTTCAGTGATTAGACTGTAGCCATGCTGGAGCACCACCTTGAATTTTAATCGAACGAATTGACCCTAGTCCTTATTTTTTTTAAGCCTTGTATTTTAATCTATGGGTCTCTTTTTCCGATCCACTAGGTTACAGGGGCCTATACATACCAACACCAGTTGCCAAGCGGCCGTGGGGAATACACACACACACATATACGATGGGCTTCTTTCGGTTTCCATCTGCCAAATCCACTTACAAGGCTGTAGTCAGCCCGAGGCTATAGTAGTAGAAGACAAAGGTGCCACACAGTGGAACTGAACCTGGAACCACATGGTTGGGAAACAAACTTCTTACCATTTATAAAGTTCATTTTTGCCAGTCCTATTACACATTTGTCTTTGCAGGATTTCGTTTGCTAATACATAATTTTTATCTACTTAAAAATAGTTGTTTTGTGTAAACTAATCCTAACTCTTTGTTTTTGCATGACACAGCTGCATTTAATAAACGTTGTAAATGGTAAAATACCTTTCTTTCTTTACGTATTTATTTATCCCTTTATTTATTTACCCATCTCTTTATTTATCTATTTTTTATCTATCTCTTTATCTACCTACTTATTTATCTCATTATTTATTTATCTATCTCTTTGTTTATTTATCTATTTTCAACTAATGGCCGTCTCTGAGAGGAGAATATGACAGACATTACTTGGGTTCCGAAGGGGGAGGCATGGGTAAAATAATGTTGAGAAACACTGATACACATACTATGCATAGCCATACACACACACACACACACACAGTTGCATCAACAAAACATGTACACACACAGAGGTATATACATACATACAAATAGGAACAGATATATATACACACACATACACAAACATGCACAAAAATATACACCCACAAACATGTTAACACACAAACTTACACACAGGTACATACACACACACACACGAACACACACATATAAACACACACACACACGCATACAGATACACACACACACGAACTGCACGCAGGAATGCTCTCTGCTAAAAACTTGTCTGTGATAAGAGACCAAATCTGTTAATCGTAGTCAGAAAACCTACGAAATTAAGATTTCCCTTATTACTTCCCAGATCATACGAGAGACACACCACTTTTGGACTGACCCCAACAATGGACCTCAAACTAAAAAGAGACAAGCAAACAAAATAAATAACAAAAATCAAAAACAAAAGTTTCTTTCAGAAAAAAAAAATTTAATAAATTAAAAAAATTAAAAACAACAACAGAATAAATTAGTAAAGAAAGAGAAAGTACCATCAATAAGTTAAAACTAGCTTGAAAAGAAACAAAAAACTTTTAAAAAGACATTTCTTAATAAAAAAAAAAGAAT
>NC_069004.1:109911-115537 GCF_001194135.2 Octopus bimaculoides
AAAAAAAAAAAACGAAATTAAGGTGAAAATAAAATAAATTCAACAATAAAAAGTTCAGATATGGAAAAATTTTCTGTAAAATATGAAACTTTCAGCATTGATGGAAGATTTCCTGAAATCTTTTTACTTTTTGTTAATTTTTAATTTACATATTTCTTATTTATTTAATTTTTTTTTTTTTAAACATTTGCTGTTGCTGTTATTTTAGCTGCTCACTCTTCACCACCACCACCCACATACACACATCCAGATCAGCCCTGAGATTAAGTAAATCCTATAATCAAACAAGTTCCATCCATGATCTTCCCACCTTCCATTCTGACACAGCATACTTAGTCCTACCTTAGCCAATGCAACTTTAAACACGATAATCTCTAATATGATGATTTGGCTACTATTTCTAGCAAGCTGAGGTTCCCTCACTTGGTTTCTCATTAACTATCCTACCTACTTACGTCTCGTCCTCCAGATGCTGGAACTGAACACTTGAATTTCAGTTTCCAAGCTTATACCTGACAAGGCTAAAAACCTTTAACACTTTTGAAACCCATCCGAGGCCACCCTTGGTGCGATGGCACAAACTTCCTGCTTTAAAGTCTCTTAAAACCTTCCATCAAAACTGCATGTCAACAGTTGAAGCTAGGAAAGTTACAAAGTATCGATGACAATTCAAAACCAACAAGAGCCGGGAGAGGAAGGTGGCCTTCTGCCAGGGAAACCTGCTTGCGGATGAGAGAATGCCATGAAAAATGAGGAAGAGGTTGAGAGAGCCCGGAGTGTAGGGATCCAACTGAATTTGTTGGAGAAGAGAGAGAGAGACTGAATGGTCATGACTGGAACGCCTTTGATAACAACAGGAGCCTTCTAGATCAAAGCTGTATTGAAACCACAATGAGCTGATCCAACAACTAAACACATCTTCCTGATCCAACTGATTCTACAATATAAAACCTGAATCCCTTTTGTTAAAATCCAATCCCAATATCTGGAGAGGAACGAGAGTGGGGTTGCAAAAGAAGGTTGCAGTGGTGTTTAACCCAGGTCAACCTTATCCATGACCATGCTGTCTTTTTGCTTTGGGTTGTCAGATAAATTCGTTAGTTCTTTAGTAGTTTCCCTTTCCATTTCTTTTAAAATCCTTTCCAATTTTATTTGAATTAGCATCAAACATTTTTATTGTAGTGTTTTAAGGCTGTTTTTGTTTTTTGTTTGTATTTTGTTTTTTGTAGCTCAATTCTTCCTTCACAACTTTTGTACATCTTTGTTGAGATCTGAAGAATTTTTACCTCTTTTCAGAAAAAAAGAATGTTGGAACGCCACGGAGAAAAACACAAAAACAAAAAACGAAAGAATGAATTTATTTGACAACCCAATTATGCCACAGACTACATAATCTAATATGCCTTTCTTTTCTTTTCTTTGAAGAAGGCAGTGTGTGAGCATAAGATTTGACTGCTATTTCTAGTAAGTCAAACAGTGACCACATTGAGGCTCTCATGCTGGTCACCAAACTCCTTTGATTCAAATATTTCATAATTAGTTCTGCTAATGAGAGAGGAAAAGCAAATTAGCAGTCATGAGATTAACCCCTATTTGCAGCAAGGAAAGAGATAATGTCATAGCAACAAGGATTCAGAAATAAACTCCTAATGATAACAGCAACAGTAAAATGGGAAGAGTACTCATGGCAACAGAGACTACAAGGAAGCACTGCCATAAGTAGTAATAGTAACAGCAATGAAGAAGTTGTCATAGCAACAGTGACGGTTTGTCACCCTAGCAACAATGATGGTGATGTTGTCATGACAACAGCATTGATGGGATTGCTGTGACAACAGAGAGAATGACAGCAAAAGTGATAAGTCACTATTAATGTTAGTGTTGGCATGACAACAGAAGTGATGGCAGTCGTTATAGTAACAGAGGTAGTAACATGGCCATGACAACAAGTGGTAGAATAACTATGGCAACAAAGAGAGAGGTAATGATGATGATGTTATTGTTGTTATTGATAAAGTGTTAGTATACATAAGAGCAGAGATGATGGAATGGATAATGAGAGAGAGAGAGAGGGAGAGAGAGAGGGAGAGAGGGAGAGAGAGAGAGAGAGAGAGAGAGATGAAACTGTTGTTAGGGTTACCGTATTTTCTGGCAGACAAGTCAGCGCCGTACATATTGTGTAGAAATGAAGCGTAACCATTCAATCCTCTTCACAATCTTTCCAAATCCTGCTGCAAGATTTCACATGGAATTTTTGGTCCTCCAGAGTCATCTTAATGTATAAATTGACCTGCCTTTTTCCTGGTTGTAAATTTTGGTCAGAAAACTTCGATTTGTTTGCCAGAAAATACAGCATCCATTGACAATAATATTGTCAGAACAGAATCAATGAAATAACAACTGAAGCAGAAATTAAAAAAAAAAAAAAAAGAGTTATGTGTAAGAGTTTTCAGAAACTCTCAGAATATTCTGGTGAGGATTCTTCAGTCAGGCAATTTGTTGTAAAGCAAGAAGTCTGTGAGATTGTGCCACTGGGTGCAGTCTTCATAAAGGTAAGTCATGGAGGAACGCAGTGACGGCTGCAAGAAGTCACGCTCATATTCAAACAGCAACAAGGCGACACCCCAAACAAGGGAGAAAAAGAGGGGAAACGGTTTCTGAAACGGCTGCGGGATGTATTGTTTCTTCACAGCAATCTGGGCCAGGGCATAGGTGATTCTTGACAGCAAGTAGAGGTTTATCTGGAAAAGAGAGAGAGAAAACTTGAAAGGTGAGAGACAGACAGGCAATACCTTTTTGAAGGTGAACAAGCGATTAAATTCTCAAAATCATCATCATCATAATCACAATCATCACCACCATCATTTCTGCTTGTACATGTGTGTGTGTGTGTATCGCTATGAGTGTGTGCATGTGGCTGTCTGTATTTTGAGTGTATGTGTGCGTTTGTGTGTGTGTGTGTGCGCATGCCATTGCATGTGTGTGAGTGTGTTGTGTATATGATTTCTGATGCAGTTGTTATTTACTGTTGTTTAACCTCAGATCAGCTTTGTGATCAAAAATGACCCACAATCAAAAGTACTTCCATCCATGGCCATCTCAGCTTTTATTCAGACATAGTGTCTCTAGGACCACATTATCCATCCATCCATCTCCTCTGTCCACTATTCTTGGAAGTGTTGTTGGGGTAGAGCCATCCTCAAGCCGCTTCTCCATTGGCCCCTATCAGAAGCATCCAAGATTACGCTTTCCTGCAGGATCCCCAAGCATGACCAACTGAGTCTATGGATATCATCCAACCATCTTGTGCTTGCTCCACCCCCAAGTCTCCTGCTGGTTGGATCAGCTTGAAGAATCCATCCTGCAACATATCACTCTAGTCCCAGACCTGTGACTTGTTAATGTGGAAAAGTAACAGCTTGGCCTACAGCACTGTTTCTCAACCCTTTTTTACCTATGGACCTCTTTTGATTCCTATTTTACTCAGGTGGACCCTCACGACCATTCCATGTTTTAAAAAAAAAATCCCATTTTATTAGTTGTATAAAAGATTATCAAAATATTTTGTGTCTTGTGGAAGTAAAAACAATTTATTGCAGCCAAATTTTAACAACAAAATCTTATATGGAACCCTGAGGGTCACAGGGACACTGGTTGAGAACCACTGGCCTAGAAAGACTCCCCGTTCTCTGAGCTGTGCATCCATCCTATCAAGTAACGTTATTCCAGAGGAACCCCTATTTTGGCTGCTTGTGTCTGTAATTGTACTCTTTCGGTAATTATCCAACATTCATGACTCAACCACTTTACAGAGTGTACTTGGTGCTTTTCACATGCTACCAACAAAATATACAGAGAACCAGCTTACTTGTTCATTGACCTTGTTGTATCTGCCGAACACACAATACCCTGCTATTACACTGGCGCAAAAAATATGAGAAGGTTTCTTCTTTTTGCCAAACCATTCAAAAATTTGCAGAATGACTTTGTGGATGACATTGAAGAGGGCTAAGCTTTTTGCATGGGTGTATGTTGCTTCCAGGATTCCACGGAACTTTTCAGTAAGTCTGTACAAAAGAAGCACATAAGTAATGAAATGAGTAACATAAAAATCATCATCATCATCATTATCATCTTAACATCCACTTGCAAAAAAACAAAAAGGAAGGGTTTGAGCATTCTTCACATTTACCAAATTCACAATTCTAACTGAAACCCAATGACAAATCTCTGAATCAACTAATGAAAACCTGAAATCCCCAAATCATACCAATCCCACGCCAACCCTCAAAACAACACCCACACCCACACAAATCAAGTTTCTGTTTGTCTGTCTGTCTGTCTGTCCCCGTGTGAAGATGTTGAAAAACAAGACAAATGAAAATAAAAAACACAAGACACTTCATCAAATCTCAGACAAACTGCCGCATGAAACTGCCATTATTGCACAGAAGGTAGATGGCGCTGTCCTATTTTTGCAAGAACTTAAAAAAAAACCCAAAAAAACAGTGAAATCAAAGCTGTTCCCAGAATAAAGCCCCAGATGTTGCTCATGTTTTGACAATGGCGTTTTATTTGTTTTTTTTTTATAAATTTTTATTTTTACTTGTATTTTTATTTTCTCTCCTCACCCCCTCCTTACCCAAAAATGAAAAACTCAAACATTTCCAATGCTAAGAAACTAAATGACTATTTACATCTTTGCTCTGTTTCGAATGACTAACATGATTCATGATTTTGGAAGATTGGAGCAGAAAATTTCAACTTGGGCTGTTTTTTTTTCACATTTTTTGAGGTGAGAGGGGAGAAAGGGATTTTTTTTTTTTAACGTGTTGCACATTTGACAGTAAACTTTAACAAAAACATTGGAAGAAAAGAAAAAAGAAAGAAAATTTTACATTGTCTTCTGTGACAATTGAGAAAAGTAGAGGCTGTCACAATACTACAATAAAAGAACCAAAAATTCACACAGAAACAGCAGGCAAACCTCCCTCAAATTCCACTCACAGGGAAGTGCAAGTATATATTTTGGATAATGTAGTCCTAGATACACAAAATGGAAATAATACATTTCTAAATCTCTCAGAGAGATTTATGCAGTTGTGATACGATAAAGTAGTTGTCAACTTAATAATATGATAGTTCCATGAAGAGAATAATACTACTGTTATTTAGCCTTAGGAAGCAGCACTGCTTCCTATCAGCCTTGACACATTTCCTGTGTCCTTATGTTTACAAGCCATGCTACTCCAGACTGAAGACAAACAATGAACTAGTCTATGGATGCAGGCTTAGCTTGGTGGAAGTGCTTATCTCCCCCCTTGTAAACATAAGGACACAGGAAATGTGTCAAGGCTGATAGGAAGCAGTGCTGCTTCCTAGGGCTAAATAGCAGTAGTATTATTCCCTTCATGGGACAGCATACAACTACTTTATCATATCACTACTGCATAAATTTCTCTGAGAGATTTAGAAATGTATTATATGGTGTAGCCATCTGGTTTCACCAGTCCTCAGTCAAATCGTCCAATCCATGCTAGCATGGAAAGCGGACGTTAAACGACGACGATGATGATATATATATATATATATATATATATATATATAGTTTCTGACTGCAAATTCC
>NC_069004.1:115628-120132 GCF_001194135.2 Octopus bimaculoides
CGTGCGGGTGACACGTAAAAGCACCCACTACACTCTCTGAGTGGTTGGCGTTAGGAAGGGCATCCAGCTGTAGAAACTCTGCCAAATTAGATTGGAGCCTGGTGTTGCCATCCGGTTTCACCAGTCCTCAGTCAAATCGTCCTACCCATGCTAGCATGGAAGGCGGACGTTAAACGATGATGATGATGATGATATATATATATATATATATATATATATATATAGTTTCTGACTGCAAATTCCCTCACAAGACATTAGTTGGCCCATGGCTAGAATCGAAGACACTTTCTTAAGGTGCCACACAATGGGACGGAACCTAAAACTACAATAAGCTTCTTAACCAGACAGCTAAATCCACTTATAATTTGTGTACAAATGAGGCTTCACCTGAAGATTTGAATTAATACTTTAATAGAGGTTGTCTCAGGTGTGTCAATATTGGAATGGTTAATAAAGGTGGGCTAAGGTGAGTTTGTGTTAATTTTAATTACAAGCAATAACAGGTGGGTTAGTGGTGGTTAAGGTTCGAAAATATAGAATGAATCCAAACTTACGTGCCAGACTTAAAGAGAAATGTCATTACCAGACTGTGTGGGAAACGAACCTTGCAACCATATCTAAAACAGGAATAATAATAATAATAATAATAATAATAATAATAATAATAACAACAACAACAACACAAATTGCTAACAAGTGGACAAGGCACGAAATTAAGTGGGGTAAGATTAGTCAATCAACAAGAGTAACCGTTTGTGAGTGAATTTGGTAGAAGGAAATCGTTCTGAAACCTGTCAAGTGGACACGTTGTGTGTGTGTGTGTGTGTGTGTGTGTGTGTGCGCGTGTGTGTGTGCGTGCGTGCATTTTTGTGTGTAAGTTTGTAGGTGTATATTTTTCTTACATTTCTTTTATTTATATATTTTTTTCTCGCT
Source organism: Octopus bimaculoides (assembly GCF_001194135.2). Taxonomy (NCBI): domain Eukaryota; kingdom Metazoa; phylum Mollusca; class Cephalopoda; order Octopoda; family Octopodidae; genus Octopus; species Octopus bimaculoides. Next base: position 116,562 of record NC_069004.1, read on the forward strand.
TCAGCCGCTGAATTGCAGCCATGCTGGGGTACGAAGGGTGTGGTCGCATAAATCCACCCCAGTATTTATTAAGTTTAATACCTATTTTTTCGATTTCTTTTGGCGAACTGCTAAGTTATGTGGACGAAAACAATCAACACACCAAGCGATGGTGGGAGACAAACACACACACACAAGTTTTTGAACGATATCCGTCGGTCAAGGAGAAACCATTTTCCATCACAGAATTCTTCGAACATGATGCAAAGCAACAACATCATAGTGACCGCTTCTTATGGTGTCGGGTAACAGGATGTGACAATGTTCATGCCTTTCCCATTCACATTAATAAAATAACCTTGATTATAGAAATGGCATGGGAAGAGTTACGTCCCTTGAAAATATTCAACTGTGCACGAACGAAAAAATGTTCGACTTGCTTTCTCTTTCTTCACAGCAATTGACTCCATTACTTTTGTAATTACTGTTTGCTGATTTGGAACAACACAGGAGCCCTTTGATTGGATTGCTTTATTGCAATGTAATGTTTGATGTTTGCGGGTGTTTAAGCAAAGTAAAGTACATGAAACCATTGATAATTATGAAAGCCATAATATCATCTAAGTAGGTTACATACAACATGTGACCTCCTTCTAGCTGTCTCTCATGAAAAGAAAAGATTTCCATGAAAATCCGATTTCTTATTTCCAATACATTCATTTCTGTATCTTAATGCTACATCACATTCCTGGCACTCATACAGGGAATGCTACTACTCTAGATACATTTCAGAAAGCCATCAATGGGGAGAGACTCTAAGTGGGCATTTCATATGCAAGAAATGATGGCCAAATCTCCCTCACATTACACCCAACTTCAAACAATATATTTTATATCTGATCCCCATGGATTTTTATAAATGACATGATTGAAACTTACACCTGATGGGCTCATGCACTTTTTTCCTCTTTCTTTTATTCTTAACTTGTGCCTTAAAAAGTGAACCCTTTCCCAACAAATTGCAGAGCACCTGAGAAGTGCATTCAATAAACTCATTATTATTAGAACTTGTTGTTCCTTTAGAGTCAAAACCATAATTTCTTCAAGTATTCTAGTATTCAATTCTATTAACAGTTTCAGCCAAGGAGCTCACAGCATTACAAATTATGATTCTATAAAAAATATAACATTTTCAGATTTATGATTTATACATCTGAGAAAAAAAAGTAAGGAATATCTCCCCCTCCCCATCACGAATCCTTAAAACAGACACAAAGAAGTTACGGTTTTAGGCACAATAAATAATTTTCAACTCTACTGTACCAGAAAGCCCATAATTTTGTAATATATGAGTATAAATTAATAACATGAACATTTGTGAATATATTTATGGATGGATTTTTGTAGGTGTGTGTGTATGTGTGTCACTGTGTTCTTGTCAGTCCTCACACACACACAACCAGTATTGGTCCTCATAATTTAGTGATAGAAATAAGTACCAGACTTTCAAATAAGTACTGGGGTCAATTCCTCCAACTAAACCCTTTAAGGCAGTGTCCATGCATGGCCACAGTCCAATGACTGAAACAAGTAAAAAAAACAACTTTTTATACAAAGTGAACCTGGGAAAAGCACAAAGTAAAAAAGACTGCTTTGACAATTACCAGAGAATTTCCAGAAGCCTATGATGGAGGAGGTGCTTCAGGACTTCACCCCAACAACACTTCCCAACATGGTGGGAAGAGAAGTTGGATGGATGGATAACTCATGAAGCCCCCATCTGACTACTCATCCCACTAGAAATTATCATCAACCTCTTTAAAATCACACCCTAATGAAAAACAATAATAGCACAAAAAAAAAAAAACAATTCTTAAACACCTCAAAAACATCCCCTATGACAGACAAGCCGACCACAGCAGAACATTTGAAAAACAGATGGAGGCCGCCAATAAACTGATATCAATCGAGTTGACAAAGTGAAAATGGTACGATAAATACCAAGATCACAAAATATTTGTCTAAAATAAATTCATTCATTTCTAGGATGTTTAATTAATTCCAAAGAGATCAGTTCATTCTTTGGTGGTTGAGTTCGATAAAATGAAGATGGCACACGCGTGACTCTATGGCTCCGGGTTGTCCGACTGGGAGGCACTTTGCACAAGTGCCTTCTACTACATCCCTGGGCTGACCAAAGCCTTGTGGGTGGATTTGGTTGATGGAAACTGAAAGAAGCCCACCGTATGTGTGTGTGTGTGTCCCACACCACTGCTTCACAAATGGTGTTGGTTTGTTTATGTCCCTGTAATTTAGCGGTTCGGCATAAGAGACAGAATAAGTATCAGACCTTAAAAATTAGATACTAGGGTCAACTCGTTCGACAAAAAAACCCCTTCAAGGCGGTGTCCCAGTATGACTACCGTCCAATGATTGAAACAAGATAAAAACGATAAATGAAGAATCGATTTGTGTTGCTGTCAATTCATTCTTGATCTGAATTGAATTTATATGATCGAAGACAACGGCTAACGTTTGATTGGTATTTTATCGACCCTTGTTGTAGGCAAATCTATGCCCTAAGCCAGGCTAAAGCGTTTGACCCGAGCCAAAAAACAAAAGAAAAATAGTGTAAGAGATGTAAAACAATTTGCTCTGAACGAATATGAGAAAAAAAAATGCGCGCTCTCGAATGGGGTGATATGGGGGGAGAGGACATCGTCAAACGATGGCCTTACCTCGGAGGCTGAACCCCAAGTTAACCTTGGGTGGAATTGAACGTAAAGGCCTTAACTAAATACCAGAAGGTATTTTGCTCGACACTCCACCGATTCTGTCAAAACATCGATTATCGATCAAGCTGAGCCGGTGGAAGGTTTTTTTTTTTCTGAAATAAGTGTAAGAACTTTACGCAGTAAAAAAAACAGACATAAAAAGTGAAAATATATTATATAAAAGGATCTCACGTACACAATGCCATTCCTGAAGGCTTTGATTAGCGAAAGATAAGGTTTGTATTTCTCGTTGGAAAGAATCGCGTTGATGAGAACAAGAGCTGAAGCCATGGTGTCTCCGGTGCAATGACAAAATATTACACCGTGATAATTGGTCCACTTCGCTCACGTCTCTCTCCGTTAAACATCTCGGTGTCGAGTCTCTGTAACATCCCTGGCCTAATTACAGAAAGTATTTTGAGTTCCGTGACAGAATTGAAAGCCTTTTGCTTTCTCATGTTATTATTACAATAATGAATGAATGATTGTTGATTCAACATGAAACATTATTGCTGCAAAAACAGTATTATCTTTCTTTTTTACTTTTCATTACAATCTTTAATTTTTGATAAAATCCTTAAAATGTTTGTTTAAATAAACCAATTTCAAGAAATTCTCTAGTGGGCCACAAAATAAAAGTCTGCGGGATGCACGCGGCCCGCGGGCCTCAGGTTGGCCAGCCCTGTTCTATAATGTCACTCAGTCTGCTAGAAATAACAGCCAAAATTTCGACGCTAAACAGCGCCGTGTCGTTTTATATAAAAAATATCGGTCAAACTAAAGAGTTTGACCCGAGTAAAAAAAAATAGGTGTAAAAC
>NC_069004.1:120230-126370 GCF_001194135.2 Octopus bimaculoides
AGGAGAGGACCCGGAAAATTCACATCGTGAATGTTCCAAATCGTCTCACCACAGCCCCTCCCCCCCCCAAAAAAATTAATAGTGTAATAGATGTACAACAACATGTAGTAAACGAATATGGAAAAAAAAGATGCGCGCTCACGAACGGGAGTGAGGGTGAGGGAGAGGACTCGGAAAATTCACATCGTCAGACCTTGACCTTTAAACTCCAGTGTTTGACACCGGGCAACAAAAAAAAAAAAAAAATTAAGAGTATTTGTTCGTCTAGTGGTTAAGGATAGCATAGCATGGCCTCACTTTAAACTGATTGGCTACACAGGCTAGAAATTTGTGATCTGCTCAGTCAATTTAGATAGAATCCACAGACAGGGACCCAGTTACTGGAAGTTGAATTCGTCCTTACTAGCATACAAAATCTACAGGGATCAGATTAGGGAACTAGTTAAGTGGCAGTTGATGGTAGTTCTAGTTTGCCCTGATGAAAATAGAGTCAGTAGCATTTCAAGTGAAGAAGAGTTATCGATAGAAAGAAATAGATTGGGGGGAGAAGTAGTTAGCAAAGTAGAAATGGCAGTTAGTAAAGGCATCACAACAGACATGTTTAGCAGCAGGAATGGCACTTGACCATTTCTTCAAGGTGAATCATGAAGGCTTTGTTGTCAGTGCTAAGGCCTGTGCACTCAAACGCAAAGGAACTAAAACCATCTGATGGGCCTGGACAGTGGAGACATGACATGGCAACAAAACCACAATCAGTCTTCGATGCACCAGGACGGGCACATGCTACTCAGTTCCGAGATGTGTATGGCCTTCCAGAAGCACTTCACATGGCTGTTTGAGTTGGACATAGACACATGAACACCCCTTTCTGTATGACATATTGTCAGTTATACCCCATTGTATTTTGACATGTGTCAAAATGCCAACCAACTTACAGAATGGACAGAATGCTTTTTATGTGGTACCAACACTGACATGCTTTCTACAGCTGGATGCCCTTCCAAATGCCAACCACTTTACAGCTTTACAGTGTGGAGTGGATGCTTTTGAAATGGCACAAGCACTGGTGGGGTCACCAAGTAACTCACAAAACAAAAATCCTTTGTGAAGAGGGCGTTGGAGGAGGTGGCCTTGTGCCAGGTGAGGAGAGGTTAGAGGGTGACAGAAGATAGAAACGGATGCTTTGTCATAGAGGAGATACATTGTTACCCAGTCAGAGTGAGAGAAAGAAAGGAAGAGAGAGATTCAGAAAGTGGAAGAGAGGGAGAGAGAAACACCTCTGAGTGGGGAATAGTTCTCAAAAATAACACCCAATCCCCCCCCACACACACACACAAATTCATATGTCCTCAGAGTCTATATATTCCAAGGTGTATTTGTAGAGAATTTCTTTAAAAAATATCCATTTTCCTGAAAGTTAAGACGAATTGAAGTAAACTCCGGTGAATTTTCCGAAATCCTCCGCTAGCCCCCACCCCACCCCGATTTTGTATATTCGGAATCTGCATGATACAACACATATTCGTAGAAAATTTCATGAAAAAAAATGTTTTTCTGTAAATTATGATCATCCAAAGTCGTGGTGATGGTGGGAGGGCAGAAATCTGAAGTTATGCCTCTTCACATAACTCTTCCCTTCACGACGGACAAAAACTGTTATATTATCTGAATTATCACGTATATATTCACACAATCAAGAAGAGGCCATTCATTTTGTGACTCTGCTACGATGTAATTGCTTCAGTTAAAATATATTATCTGAGATATTAATGGAAACTCAATACAAGGGAGACAACTAGCCATTTTATTCAATAAAGAGTTATGCCCCTTCAACTTAAAATTAATAGACAAGGTTGTAACGAAGAACTGCAAACAGTATCATAGACTTGTGCATGGCCTGGATAGATTTTCAAAAAGCTTACGACATGTTGCCGCATTCGTGGATTTGGGAAACACTCGACATGTGTGGAGTAGCTGAGAACGTGTGTGCACTGATTAAGAACAGCTTGGTTGGAAAATACGTCTTCTCAGTAACAACCAACAATCAAAAGTATCATTCAGGGACGCTTTTATTCACATTTGTTATAGCCTCGACCCCACTTTCTGTAGTCCAACACAAAGTCAATGGCCCTTTGAGCTGAGAAACAATGGATCACGTCTCAACCACCTTCTCTTCATGGATGATCTAAAACTGTTGGCAAAAACAGAGCCTGAAATGGAGAGGCTGGTTGAGACTGTGCAGAAGTGAAGCAAGGATATTGGGATGGAATTTGATAACTCGAAGTGTGTGGTGCTTACTTTGAAGTGGGGGGAAAAGAGTAAATTCTAGGGACATAGAATTGGCAAACAGAGAGAGAATGGAAAACCCGGATGACGATGGAACTGCATATATATTGTATGAAGCATTGTCAGGCTGAGGTCTTTGCTGTGACTTGACAGACAAACCCTTGCCACTCGCAATATCTTCAATCAAGAACACAATACTGATTGATGTCTTAAATAACAACAACAACAATGATAAAGAAAAAAGAAAAAATACTCTTGGAATTCCATGAAGGAATACAAATTAATAGTTTTGAATAAGAATAAACAGAAGTTTCAATGATAATTATTTTTCATTTATTTATTTTGATAATAATAACAATGACATTAGGCACAAGGCCACAAGTCTGGGGTAAGGGACCTGTAAAGTTGATTGTATCAACACCAGCATTTGACTGGAGTTTATATACTGACCCCGAAAAAGATTAAATGCATACTTGACCCCAGTTCAAATATCACCAGGCTCAACATTGCTCTTCATCCTTTCGGGGCAGATGAAATAAGGGGTCAAGTACTTGGGTAAATTTAACAATAATCATGAATTTTTTTTTTTTTTTTTCACATAGGCACAAGGGCAGAACTTTCACAGAAGGGGTTAATCAATGAAACCGACCCCCCAATACTTGACAGGTATTTTGACCCCTGAAGGATGATAAACAGAGTTGTCCTTGGTAGGATTTGAAATTAGAATGTCAAAGAACAAAAAAAATAATAACCTCCACCCCACCCCCGGGCTTTTTGTCCAGCGTTTGGCCAACTCTGCCTCTCCACCAATAAAAACCTTTTTATATTTGACTTGTTTCAGTCACTCAACTGTGGCCATGCTGGAGCACTGCTTTGAAGAGTTTTAGACAAACGAATTGACCCGATTACTTTCCCCTTTTAAGCCTGATTCTTATTCTATCGACCAATTTTACTAAACCACTAAGCCATGGGGATGTAAATAAACCAACACTGGTTATCAAACTGTTGTAGGGACAAACACAGACACACACACACATGTACATACACACATACATATATATATATACACATATATACATACACACATATAGATATACATATATACATACAAACATATATACGACGGGCTTCTTTCAGTTTCTGTCTACCAAATTCACTCGCAAGGCTTTGGTCGGCCTTGTGCTATAGTAGAAGACACTTGCCCAGTGGGACTGAACTTGGAACCATGTGGTTGGGAAGCAAACTTTTTACCACACAGCCACACCAAGGTCAGAAATTTAATTTAGAAGGGGTCAGTCAATACCATTGACCCTATCATTTAACTGATGCTCAATTTTATTGACCCCTAAATGGTGGAAAAGCAAAGTTGACTTCAGCAGGTTTTGAAATTGATGATAATGATTTCTTATTTAGGCACAAGGCCAGCAATTTCAAGGGGAGCAGGGTTATCAATACAACAGACCCTGTTATATGAGTGGTACTTAATTTTATTGACCCTAAAAAGAAGAATGGTCAGCCTTGGGGTGGGGTTTTGACTCCAGTCATAATAATAATTGTGTCTTGAATTTTTTTTCTTTTCTTTGTTGAAGTTTATTTAGCAGAAAGTTAATGAAATTCTATAAAATCTATCTTTTTTCTTCTTAGGAATTGGGAGAACGTTGGTCAAGCGATGAGAGTTCATATCTGAACACTCTCATACAGCTCAGTCCACTTGGTTGAAAACAGGTACCACATATTAAGAATCATTCCACACTCTAACCAACATCATCAGCAGCATGATAAATACAATGGGTGTTTTGTTAGCTTCCTCCTCCCCCGTGATTGACACCACTAACTACTACTATTACTACTACTATAATCATCAACTATACCATTAACATCATTACCTCCACCAGTAACCAAGGCAACTACCACCACCACCACCACCACAGTTACTACTACCAACTTCTACATTTGTTGTTGGTGTATAGCCCCGAGTTAAACTTGATTGAACAGACCTGTGATCAAAGGCATTCCTTCCATGACCACCTCTATCTTTTCTATGGCTACATTATCTATGTCTTTCCCTTCTCTTTTAAGACAATCGGTTATGTGATTTGAGACAAATGTGACTTCTATTTCTAGCATGCCAAAAGTCCGCATACTTGCACCTTTGTTGGTGAGTCCAGTCGTTGTTAGTGGTGGTGGTGGTGGTGGTGGAGGTAATGGCGATATTGTTTAACCCCAGGTCAGCCCTGATCTAGCAGACATATTTGATCAAAGGCATCGCAACCATGACTGTCCCATCCTTCTCATGAGCATTGTGTTTCTAGGAAAACATTATTCAGTGTGTTCCTAACTTTTAAACATAGTAGAATGTAATTTGAGGGTGATTTGGCTGTTAATTCTAGCATGTCGGGGAACTATATAAAGGAGGCATGTGGCTTCACCAAGCTCACCTCACCTAAATAAACATCTTGTCTATTAAAAAAGTGATACGCTCTTTCCATGATGCTAATCCATCACCAAAACAACAACAACAACAGTAATAATAATAATAATAATAATAATAATAATGGCTTCAAATTTTGACCCAAGGAGAGCAACTTTAGGGGAGTAAGTCCATTACATTGACCCTGCTGTATTTGAATGGTACTTTATTATCTCACCCCCACCTCCCACCTTGACAGAATTTGAACTCAATAACAAGAAAAATATTCAAAAAGCAAAAATGATGCAAGTTTCTTTGCAAGTGAGAGGTTCATGAGACCAGGTTTCTGGATTTTGTGGTGCGTACACACTCCCATCTGGATGGGACATTGGTCTGTTGCAAGGATTACTCATTATGGCAGCCAGGGGTGAGGATTGGAACAACATAAAGTGTTTGGTTGAAGAACACAATGCATCACCTGGTCCAGGAACTGAAACCAGAACCCTAGGATCATGAATGCAACACCCTAACCACTAAGCTATGTGCCTCTGCCATAATAAACATATTAATATTGGTCTCACATTTCGGCACAAGGTCAGCAGTTTTTGTCTGAGGAGTCCACTTACATCAACTCCAACTGGTGCTTATTTTATTGACCTCAAAAGGTAAAGTTGACCTCAGCAGAATCTGAACTTGGAATGGAAAGATGGATGAAATGCCATTAAGCATTCTGCCTGGCATGCTAATGATTCTGCCAGCTCAGTATAATAACAATAATAATAATAATGAATTCTCCAATTACTATGAAGTTCTGAGATCATATTTGAACCTGAGTTAAAACCTACAAAGGACTGGTGTCCTATCCCAGAGGGGAAGCAATATATCTCTACCACTTCATTCCACTAAAAATACAAAAAAAAATTTTTTTTAGTATTCTGACATACCATAACCCCTTCTTCCTGAATAAATAGACTGACCCCTATCATAAAAGGGGAAGGTATAAAGCTTAAGAATTACTTGCCTCACCCTCACACTCTTTTTCTTTATTTTTTTCTCCTCTTTCTTTTCACTTTGTATTAAGCCTTTCTTTTAAATTTTTTGGGGTCTTCTTTCCTCTTCCCCTTATTTCTTTCTTTTTGTCCCCTCTCCTTTTTTTTCTTTCATTCCTTTTATATCACCACCTCCCACCAATACTCCTTTTCCTGTTACTTGATCATTAAATTTGGAAAGAACTCTCAACAAATTGTTATCCCCAAATGCCATCTGTTTCACTTTCATTCTTGTTCTTAACTCTGTGTGTGTATGTTGCATTCTTCCAGAGCATCAAACTAATACACTTGCTTATGGTTCCTTTACCTGTTTCTGTCTTTTGTTTTCTATACATTTGAACCATATATGTATGGACGTGTGTGTGTGTATACACACACACATATATATATATATA
>NC_069004.1:126720-130253 GCF_001194135.2 Octopus bimaculoides
ATATATATATTAATTGTTGCAAGTAGGCTGCAGGAAAGTACCTCGGAGAAGATGAATTCTATACAAACACTGCACTCTCCCACATGTGTGATATTGTCAGTTGAAAATAACAATCACTAACTTCGATTATCTGTGCAGTTTGTAGACAAAAGCTCCCTCTACACAATGTTCAAAATCTAAAAAGAACAAATAAGAGACACAAATGTAGTAAAATCACTTCGTTGAAATTCTTGGAAAATATATAAAATGCAGTATGGCAAGGGTAAGGGTGAATCAGATCTGTAAGCCAACTGGTGGAGGCAACAGACATGTTTCAGTCTTGTTCAACCTCCTCAGCAAGGAATATTTTATTTTCAGTTGGCAACACTAAAAGTGATCAATATATATACACATACACACACAGGTGCATGTGTGTGTACATTCTATATATATATGTGTGTGTGTGTGTGTGTGTGTGTGTGTGTGTGTGTGTGTGTGTGTGTGTGTGTGTGTGTGTGTGTGTGTGTGTGTGTGTGTGTGTGTGTGTGTACATAGATATATGCACATACACACACACAAAATGTAATGACACTGATTATGAATATCAACAACATGGTCAAAGGAAAAATAAAAAGTCTATCCTGTATGTATAATATCTGCATCTGATTACTTATTATCCATTGTTGTTCTTCCTGTTGTTGTAGTTGATAAATTTTTGTTTGAAAATCAGTTTAGTTGACTTTGTTAATTTTTCTGTTAATTCATTAAATCTCCATTTAGTCCATTTAATTAGGAAAACTTTTAATTTTTTTTTTTTGTTAAATGCGTTTTTCTTTTTACCATTTACAATAAAAAATATAGGGACAAAAAAATTCAAGTAAATTACCAGCACCAGAAAACAATACAAAAATAAAAGAAAAAATATAAACAATGAAAATAAAAAACAACAATAGAGATAATATAACAACTTCCTCCCTTCCTCCCTCCTCTAAGAACATTCTTGTTTTTCCCCCCACCCTCCCACTGACCACACCGTCTCCTCATTTTCTATTCAAGAGATTGTGGACATAAATCAGTCTACATCATCACCGCCACTGCCACCATTGTCCTCATCAGCATCATGCAAGATTGAGAGAGAGAGAGAGAGAGAGAGAGAGAGAGAGAGAGAGAGGAGTTAATCAACTTCAAGCTTGCGGTATGTCCCCATCAAGCACTCGCCAGTGGCATCTTCTTTGATAACCAATTTGTTAGCTTGCTGCAGTTCTTTGAAACCATATTTAAATTCTTCTTCAAACTGAGCATCGTACTTCAGTAAACTCTCAGTCCAAGCCTAAAGTGAATGGAATAAATGGAACAAAAATTAGAAATTCAGAAAAAAGAATGGGGAAAAGAAAGACAGGCAAAAAGGTTAGATAGCATCACATTCTGCATCAGAAACCCTCATCATCGTTTAGCATCTGTTTCCCATGCTAGCATGGGTTGGAAGGCTTGACAGATGTGGGTAAGACCACCAGGGATCATATCAATTTTTTCTACATTAGGTACAAGCCCTGATTTTTCCCTTTCTTTAAGGAGAGGCTCCTAGATTTTTTCAGGTTGAAAGCCATTCTGCACTAGACCCCATCAGCTGGTCCAGTTGGTGGAGAAGATTCCAGATTTCTGACTCCTTTGATGCAAGGATAGTAGTGTCATCCATGGAGGCTTTCAGGGCTGTCATCTTGCATCCACCACCAAGGTCTGCTGCACTTGTTTTGTTTTCTACTGCCCTGAGAAGTACCTGCATCATCAGCACCATGAAGAGTATTGGTGACCCTGCACAACCCATCGCAATTCCAACCTCCATCCCAGCTCAGGCAGTTGTGTCTCTGTTGGTGATAAAAGGAATTGGAAATTGAAATAGGAATGTGACATCGCAAAACAACAACATTACCTTTTGTTATTACGAAAGGCACAAGCAGTGAAATTTGGGGGGAAGGGACAAGTTGATTTCAGCAAGTCCAGGGCATAACTAGTCCTCATTTCATCAACTCTGAAATGATGAAAGGCAAACTCAACTTAAGCGGGATTTGAACTTAAAACATAAAGTGAGATTTTGTCTGGCACGCTAACGATTCTGCCATCTCGCTGCCTTAATAGTAGTAATGATGATGATGATAACAATAATGATGAAGATGATGATGATAATTCTTTCTACTGTAGGCACAAAGTCCAAAGTTTTGTAGGCGTGGTCCTGTCAACTACATCGACCCCAGTACTCAGCTGGTACTTATTTCATCAACCCTGAAAGGATGAAAGGCAAAGTTGACCTTAATGGCATTTGAACTCAGAACATAAAGAGCTGGAAGAAATGCTTCTAAGCATTTCATTCAACATGCTAACGCTTCTGCCAGCTCACAAGCTTGATGTTGATGATGATGATGATGATGACGATGACGTGATGAACTTCGTACCTCAATATCTATCTCATTGAGAACACCGTTATACTCCTGTGGCAGATTTTCTGGAGACACAAATTCATGCAGAGCACTGACATTCTGTCCATGGAAATGTAACTGCAATGAGAAACACATCAGGTTAGAAATAGTGGGGGAGGGTAACGGTGAATGATGAGGAGCATGCTATCCAGAAATAAAATATACATACTTACATACACACACACACATATATACACACACATATACACAGTCAGTTAGAGTAGGAGCTTTGGATCTAGGAGAGAAACAGGCTCTTTATCCATTGACAAGGAATCTAGCTATAAAACTAAAGAATAACTTTGTTATGCTACCACCTCTGCACAAAGCATGGGTGCTAATAACTGCATGCTTGTGTACATACATGCATAATGTATTTTGCAGCAAACAAATCAGTGGAGTCCAAGAATTGAACCTAAAACTGTATAATTACCAACACACTAATAATTAGGATGTGTGCTTCCACACACAAACACACACCCTATCTCCCTCTCTTTCTTCCTTTGACATACTGGTTTAGAATGAGAGTTCCTGACAGTAGGAGACACACAATATACATGATATACACACAACACCTGTATATATATATATATATATATATATATATATACACACAACACCTGTATATATATATATATACATATATATATATATATATACGCACACACAAACATATGCTCATTGCTCTCACAGTATTTATCTTTGTGATGCCTTTCTTACCCTTTTGACGATCTTCTCCTTGAGAAAAGGGCGAATAATGGAGAACAAAATATCAAACATGCTTGGTTCATGGATATAATGTATGCCCTTCAGACGAAGTGGGAAGCACTCCTGCAAATGAGAAGCAGTCGTAAAGATTAACAATTTTAATTACACATTTACATACTATGTATCATATAGCTATACATATATATATATATATTAATGGAACAAAAACACAATAGAGGACAGGCAAAAAAAGGTGGGTCATTCTTGGCCTTCTTTCATCAGTCAAGTCCCGTGTATACACACATACATACATACATACATATATATATATATATATGTATATATATATATATATATATATATATATATATATAT
>NC_069004.1:132484-135311 GCF_001194135.2 Octopus bimaculoides
ATATTATGATTATGAAATTAGCATTAGCTTATCTCACTCTTTCTCGCGGAACCCCTAGGAACTTTTTGCAGAACCCCGGTTGAGAAACATTGTTTTAGAGATTAGTGAATGAAATGAAGCCTAGTGCTTCAGTGATACTATATTTCATCAATCCTGAAGGGATGAGATAGGTGAAGTTGACTTTCAGTGAAGATTGAACCTGGAATGTAAAAAGCAGGAACAAATATTACAATGACAACAAGGAGGTGGGAAAAGAGGAGGATAGGGAGAGGAAGGGAAAGAGATGAGGGAGGGGTGGGAAGGAAGAGGAAAAGTGGCAGTGGGGAAGGGGAAGGAGGGTGAGAGGGATGAGGAGGAGGAAGAAGAGGCTACAAATCTGATATACATTACTTGTATCATTGAAGTGACTTTCTTGGCATAAAATGGACTCAGGGCTCTCACTTGGACCCAACCCACATCCTTTAGGTCCATTATTGTTATGATACCATTCACTTGGGTTTCTTCATCCTGAAACAGACAGAGTGTGTAAGTCATGATGAGTGCGGTGATGTTGGAGGATATGTAGTAGTAGTAGTAGTAGTAGTAGTAATAGTAATGAAGACAATGTACTGCCTGGTCCAGGAACCAAACTCACGATCTGTTGATCGTGAGTCCAACACGTTAATGACTAGGCCACATTTCCCTTATAATCCTTTAATTGATTCAAGAGACCTACTGTCAGCAGCCATACCTGGCATGGTTCCAGAAGAAGATGTTGCGGACATAACTGACATTTTTCATATACAGGTTATAAGCATAGCATAGATAATCAAAATTTCAAGGTAATATATGGTATCACATAAACACTTACTTCAATCAATTTTGAAAGGATGACAAACCAAGTTTTGTACATATCAAAAAGTGGAACTATCTCTGGGTTCCATCTGCCTGCAAGAGATGAAAAATATCTCTCACTTGTCTATATACACACATTAAGTAACTTTGAAACTATCAGTAACAAGGGTTGACAGGTTTCTGTGTTAGTATGAATTAACTATATATATATTTATAATATTGAGTGCTAGAATCACTTCACCAGGCGAGGGAAGATAATAAGAATCCACTTTGATACAACTTACCTGGTTTGAGAACAATCACTTTACGTCCTTCACGATCTCTGTGCTCCAGAGGTACAATCAGGCCTGACCTCAGGACATGCTGTATTGTCGATGGTTTCAGGTCAACAAACAAGTCTTTATTCTCAGCCTTCATTTGGTAGAAATTCAAAAGTAGGCTAAATGCTCGATCATAGTCAAATTTTCTGGCACGGAGAAATCTGAGCAGAAATGCGTCATCTGTTCGGGCAAGGAGATCTGTCAATGATATTAATAATAATAACAACGGGGATCAGACATTGTTGTGGTCGATAAAAGGAAAAAGGGAAAGTAAGATTATAGATATAAAAAAACTGTTATCAGTATTTAAGGAAGTTGACAAATACAAACAAGAAACAGACCGGTGTTCCATTCAAGTGGAACGTTAGCCTGCCCACTTGGCCAGCAAAGTGGCATCATTTGAAAGCTACAACAATGTGAGGAAGATCATTGTGACCAGTGGTGTATAACATTTAATAGTCTGGTCAGTAAACATAGAGTGACACACTGTTGATTCTGACAATGTTTCTACGGTCAAACATCATGTGTAAAGTGTCACACATCTGTGAAAAATTTGTGACAAAAGTCATGATGATATAATTTACATTAAGTAACTTATAACCACTTTTGTGTACATTAAGTAAAATTGTGTAACTAAATCTAAACAAGTTCTCATGCTTTTATTGTGCAGGAAGTGTGTTAAGAAGTTTGCTCCTTAAATGCATAGTTTCAGATTCAGTCTCATTGCATGGCACCAGGTGCGAGTGTCTTCTGCTATAACCTCGAGCCAGCCAAAGCCTTGTGAGTTGATTTTGTAGATGGAGATTGAAAGCAGCCTCTTGAATACATATATATATAAATATATATATATATATATATATATATATATATATATATATATATATACATGTGTGTGTGTGTGTGTGTGTATTTGTCCCCCCCACCACCAACACTTGACAATCAGTGTTGGTTTGTCTATGTCCCCATAACTTAGCAGTTTAGCAAATGAGACCAATAGAATAAAAGAGAGACAGACAGACAGATGGAATCAGAAATATCAAACCTTGCTGCTTGTTTACCATATCTCTGAGAGCTTGTATATCTCTTTCCCGCCATTGAGGTTTCTCGTTTAACTCCTTCTCAGCCTTCTTTATAAGTTCAGGGGTCAATGTGCACAAATATTCTTTTTCTGGAGAGGATTCCATAACCAAACTGCATTCACCTCCAAATATAACAATGTTTACTTTTGTTTTTTTTTTCTTTTTTATCTTTTAAGGTTTTCCTCTTTGTTGTTTTTTTGTTTTTCTTTCCTTTTATTCTTTCTTCATGTGTATTAAACTCGTTTCTTTCATTTATATGAACTGGGAGTAGGAAGAAATAAATAAAAATGTAAATGAAAAATATAGATAACAAATAAGTAAATATATAAGTAGTTATAAACAACTCTTTAAAAACCCTTTTGATACCGACTGACATTAGATGGCCCCTAGTTCTATAATACAAACTTTTTATTTTCAAGTTATTTAAATTAAAACCTTCCATCAAAATATCGTAATTTTTGCTCCAAGCACCTGCTTAATAATAATATAATATATATATATATATATATATATATATATAATATGTATATATACACACACAGACATGCAGGAGGTAAATAGATACCTTTAATTTTTAAAATTTCCGATCTAAGC
>NC_069004.1:135964-138326 GCF_001194135.2 Octopus bimaculoides
GGGGGGGGGGGGAGATGGACAGAAAAAATTAGAAGGAAAAGAAGAAAAAATGGAGAGAAGAGGAGATGAAGAACATGATGCTGATGATGATGATGCTGATGATGATGATGGTGGTGGTGGTGGAAATGAAGAAACGGAGGATGAGAAGAAGGACAATGATGATAACAACAACATCATCATCATCATGGACACTAGTAACAAGAGTAAACAACAACAAAGACATTATCTTCTACAAGAGCCACATCAACAGAACTGAAGATACTTCAGCTGGCTAAGAATAGCTTCATTTTACATCACATGTCCTCATTTGAGGCTGGCATTTACGAGAGAGACACAGACAGACATGTGTCTCTCTTGGTAGCTATATATATATATATATATATATATATATATGCACGTGAGCGAATGTGTGTATGTGTGTGTGCATATGTGTGTGCATGCATGCGTGCATACAGTGCATGCATGTGTGTGTGAATGTGGTCTGAATGCATAACAGAATATACATGTTTATATATACATCATCATTATCATCACCAGGGGAAAGCACCACTGATGCCATATTTCTTGTAAGACAGCTGCAGGAGAAATACCTAGCCAAAGATAAACCTCTGTACCTGGCTTTCGTTGACATGGAGAAAGCCTTTGACAGGGTCCCCCGCTCCCTTATCTGGTGGTCAATGAGGAAACTAGGGATAGATGAATGGTTAGTGAGAGCTGTGCGAGCCATGTACAGGGACGCTGTCAGTAAGGTGAGGGTTGGCAATTATATATATACGCACACACAAAAAGCTTCTTTCAGTTTCCTTCTACAAGCTTTTAATCTGCCCAAGGCTATAGTAGAAGACATTTGCCCAAAGTTTCATGGAGTGGTACTAAACCGAAAACCATGTAGTTGGGAAAAGGAATACACGAGTGTGCATACATGTGTATGTATACATGTGCATGTATATGTATGTGTGTGAGTGTATACAAATATATTTGTGAAGTTATTGTTAGTTTTTATTATTCAAGGCATGTGAAATATACCAGGAACTTATTTTCTAAAAACCAGAATAAATTCAGGTAACACTCAGAAAAACCTGCTTTAAAAACATGTTCAAAGGTAAACAGTAGCAAATTATTATTATTCCCTCCACCTTATTGCTTTCTGTTGTGTTTGTTTGTCCATGTACAAGATATCTCAAGAACTGTTTGATGGATTTGAATGAAACTTTCAGGGATGTTTGCTCTCATCACTGGTATAAACTGATTAGGTTTCGGGATTGATCCAGTACCAGACAAGGATTCTGGATTATTTTTCCGTTTTTTTTTACTTAATTTTTGAGAGTGGTCGGGTTCATTTTTAGTCTTCTCGTTTGTGAGAGCAGTCGAGTTTTTTCAGATATTCTCATTTTAAGAATCATCTCTGGACAATCGTTGAGA
The DNA here is from genome assembly GCF_001194135.2 of Octopus bimaculoides. Taxonomy (NCBI): domain Eukaryota; kingdom Metazoa; phylum Mollusca; class Cephalopoda; order Octopoda; family Octopodidae; genus Octopus; species Octopus bimaculoides. The sequence continues at coordinate 137,387 of NC_069004.1, forward strand.
GGACGTTGGTGTTGCCTTGGCAGAGGTTTGTGCTCTCTGAGCGCTCTTATTATTATTATCATTATTAAAGCAGTGAGCTGGCAGCATTGTCAGCAAGCTTGGCAAAATGTTTAGAGGCATTTCGTTTGTCTTTACATTCTGAGTTCAACTTGGTTTCCATATTTTCAGAGTTGATGAAATGAATACCCATTGAATACTGGAATAGATATAATCGACTGTCCCCCCTCCCACAACATTTCAGGCCTCATGCTTATTGTAGGAAGGGTAGATGCATGTGTATCTATGTGTTTATATGTATGTATGCACATATATATATATATACATGTGTGGGTGCGTTTGTATTTATATACATATATGTATATGTTAATATACATATGAGCATATACTTGTCTATCAAGGTGTGTGTGTGTGTTAAAAGGAGAAACAATTGAGAAGTTTTCATTGTTTTAAGAGTTAAAGAACAATTAACTGAATTAAGATTTTTGTATACTAACCTGGAAGCAGTTTCACCAAGGAGAAAAACAAACAACTTTCGGTCTAACACAATAACAACAGCAACACCAATCTCTTGAGTTTGTCAAATGTCTGAACTTTGCAAATGATTTTAAAGCAGGAAGTAAACTCTGAAACACATCCTATCTTGTGCTTTCCACAACTTATATAAACAATACGTGTAATGTCACTCATCATTCTACACATTTTCTCATTCACGTGTTTTCACACACACAAATCTGTAATTTCTCTCTCTCTCTCTCTCTCTCTCCCCACCTTCTCTTTTTCTCAATCTGTTCAGCACAGATTGATTGCACACACAAATGGATGTATTCATGACACCCCCCTCTCTCTCTTTCTCTCTTACTGAATATCACATTCTCAATCATTCACTCACACCTATACACATAGTTTCATATATATATATATATATATATATATATATATA
>NC_069004.1:139250-141786 GCF_001194135.2 Octopus bimaculoides
ATATATATATATATATATATATATATATATATATATATATACATAAGGGCAAGCATATTAAAAGTCATTTAAGTAAAAGGGTTGGGACCCACTGAACTAAATATTTCAAGCAATGCCCCAGTATGGCCACAGTTGAATGACTGAAACAAGTAAAAGATAAATAAATGAATACTTAAATAAATTATACAACATGCAAGCACACACGGAGGGAGGAGTCCACTATGTAGTCACTCAACCTCCTAAAAATAATAGCAAAATCCCCCATAAGCTTTACCCTGTCTTCTCTAAAAAATGCAAAATATTTTAAATGTGATCCTAGATATATAAAAAGCAAACAAATGAAAAGATTGGATGGTCAGAATTGGAATGCCTTTTAATAAGAGATATGGGTTTAAACAACAAATATAAATTATGGGATAAAAACTGGAGAAGGCAATACAATATGGATGAGGTGAAATGAAGCAAAGAAAATAAAGGAAATCAGAAGAAAAGAATGTTGACAAATATTTGTGAGTTTTTCTTCAATTTAACACCAAGATTTTCTGGGTCAATGCACAAGAAAAGACAGATTGGAATGTTTTCATGTCATTATCAATCAGGTGAGTGGATATGTGAGATAAGGCCATCTTTGAGAAGATAGTTATATAATCATAATAATAATAATCCTTTCTACTATAGGCACAAGGCCTGAAACTTTGTGGGAGGAGGGGCAGTCGATTAGATCGACCCCAGTATGCAACTGGTACTTAATTTATCGATCCTGAAAGGATGAAAGGTAAAGTCACTAAGCATTTTGCTAATAATTCTGCCAGTTCACAGAATTAAAAATAATTCTTTCTAATTTTGGAACAAGGCCAGCAATTCTGAATGGAAGAGGAAAGTCAATCACATTAACCCCCAGGCAAAGTTGATCATGGTAGCATTTGAACTCTGAACATAAAGATCCACTTAGTATTTTGTCTAAGGCACTAACAATTCGAACAACCTCACCCAGCTCCACATTACCAATAACAACAACAATATTATTGAAGCTGGCAGACTCATTGACCTGCTGAACAAAATGCTGAGTGGCATTTTATTTGTCATTATGTTCTGAGTTCAAATTCTGCCAAGGTCAACTTCACCAACAACTTCATCCAATCCTTTCTTGCTGGAATGACATCCAACTGAAATTCCTGCTTGCCTAGATTTTTAATGAAGCTATCAAATGAAAATTATCACATTCATACCACTGGTATCCAAGGGTTTACATATGCAATTATTATTTTTTTTTAAATACAAGATTCAGCTCAAAGTTGTCTGTAGTAGTAGTAGTAGTAGTAGTAGTAGTAGTTGGAGATGCAGAAAAGGGTGGGGTCATTGTTGTTGTTGTTGGTGGTGGTGGTGGTAGTCATACTAGTTGTTATTGTGGTTTCAATTTGGGCACACAGCTACAAAAATTTTGGAAGAGGGTATACAAATTGATTGAGTCGAACCATGTATTTGAATCCTGTTACTCTACTGATTTCTAACCGGCCACTGCCATCAATAACTATACTAATTAATATTGATTTCAAATTTTGGCACAAGGTCAGCAATTTGGGAGAAAGAATAAGTCAATTACATTGACCCCCAGAGTTCAACTGGTCCTTATTTTATTGACCTCAAAAGGATGAAAGGCAAAGTAGGCTTTGGCAGTATTTGAACTCAGAAAGTAAAGACAATTCTGCCATCTTGCTTGATAATGATATTTAATATGATAATATGATAATTAATATTAATAATAATTACTAATTATCTGGAGAAATGATGTTTGCTATGACTAAATTCTCTCGTCAACAATGTCTGTAATATTCCAGCTGACAAAAATTAAAAACAAAAGCCCATAATCCTGCTCTCATCCAATTAAGTTAAACTCTGCAGCTGAAGGGGATGAGACAAAGTGTGCAGATTAACAGACCTCGCTATAATTATTTTGTAGTTGTTGTTTAGCCATAGGTCAGTCTTGATTGAGTAAAGCTATGATCTATGACCAAAACACACTCCAGCCATGACTATTCTAAATTCATTTTTTTCTTAGGTGTACTCGATCTAAGACTTGATTATCTGACATCTTTCCATCTCTTTTAAGACAGTAAGGAGCTCTATAAGTGAGATTTGGCTGTTATTTATAGCAATTTGAACAACCACGTTAAAACTTCCTAGTTGGTTCACAACAGGTTTTTCTTGCCTGGAGTGGAACAAATTTAATGCAAAGAGTGATGCGAGACTGTTTTCTATATTCATAAAAACAGTTGGGAATCGAGGCAAGCGTCTTTTGCTTAGATATGTATTTATATTAATAATAATAATAATAATAATAATAATAATATGACAACAAAATAATGAATGAGGCCTCAATATTATGTAAATAGAAGAGTTTATCTATAATATAATATGTGACAATTAGTCGGTTGCCACAATAAAACTCAGAGTATCATGCTAGCTGGTCTAACCTATGCTAGCATGGAAAGCGGACGTTAAACGATGATGATGATGATATATATATATATATATA
>NC_069004.1:141799-146597 GCF_001194135.2 Octopus bimaculoides
ATATATATAAAGAGAGAGAGAGAGAGAGAGAGGCGGTTTTACAAATGGGAGATAGAACTCAATACACAGAGTAGAGTTTATATATATATTCCTTAGTATGGGTTTATATTACACATAGAGAGACAGACAGACACAGAGAGGCTATATAATCATGTCAGTGCTATTTTTCTGAGGCTCAGAAACAGGTTATGGGCGTTGCCCTCCCTTTTGTGATTGAGTTTTAATATCGGCATGACCGAAAATTAAAAGAAGGATTCCGTATGGGATAATGAAAGAAAAAGGAGAAGAGCGGAATTCCTACAAACACTTTAGAACCATTCTTTCGTTTGAAAGGCATCGAGTTAAAAACATTCCACCCGGTCTCTGCTTTCTTTCCAGATATTTAAAAGACAATAATTCTAACTGGGCATTAACGACAACACCAACAACACCTTTTTAGCCTCACCCGTATCTAAACCCTTAAAATACAGCAAGCTATGGCAGGTCATTAGTCGCCGTACTGGTTATTATTATTATTATTTTGGTTATATAAACAAAAATCTAATGCTCTTCTGCGAAACGGTTATACCGACAGCTTCAAACCGGATCGGGAACTCGATTCACAAAAATCTTGTCCCTAAATCTTGTCGTTGTGTTGCGATGCCGACTATTTTTGGTCCAAAATATAACAGTGCCGAGTCAGAGGAGTTAAAGACAAATTATTCGACGCCAGTGAATGACTGGTACTTATTTTATCGACTTTGCATGGGTGAAAGGTAAGATCAATTCTTGTGCAACTAATAATAATAATAATAATAATAATAATAATAATCTATATTTGCCACAAGGTCAACCAAGAAACAACGTTACGATACAACACAACGTAATTCTTTTACTCACGATTTTGTTCGGTTTTTTTTTTTCAAGGAGTTTTCTTTTGTTTGTTTCGAAGCGACCTATTCCTCCCTTTTGCTGTTCTTTGTGCAGTTGTTCGCTTCTTGTTTATATATGTATATAGCTAGTCCAAGTGTCGGTCTATCAATCCATCATTGCGATCCTGCTAACTGCTTCGTTTAGCAGTCGACGTCAACCGACATCTTTTGTTGGTGCAACGATACAAAAGAGCGGGAAAACAAAGGGCAATAACTCACAACCATTTTATGTGCTCGTTTCGAAACTTTCTGATTGTTGTTTCCTTGATTGGATTCTCGGTCCGAGAATCAGCAACATTCCAATCCTGACCCTCCTCAAAACCATCTTAGCAGCATTATAGTTCCCCGGGTAAATCAATGCACTTGACACGACAGTATTTGTTTATTAAAAACCGACTTCAGACAGACTTCAGAACTGGGCCCTGGACTAAGGTCGCCAAATCTGAACCATCAGAATCCAGTCCCACTTCAACTGACATTCACCTCGATCCTCGGTGAACCCGCCCCACACATTTTGATCTTATATATAGACCCGGGAGGCCCCTGGGCAGCTACCCACTGCATGACACTTGAGTTTTTGTATTTTTATGCACTTTATTTTTTTTTCTGTAACTAGGACTGCAATGTCTTCTGTGTCCTTCCTTTTTTTTAATAGGCAAGGTGTTATTTAGGTGAGATATCACAGCTATTTCCAGCTTAGAGTTATCCACGTTGGCCCGGATTCATTAAAATTTGCATTGCATATAGTAGGAGCAATGAAGATAGATTTACGTAGAACTCGTAAACGATGAAGACCATACGAATTAACTACCGTACATACTGAAGGTATATAAGTTTTTGAAGTAAATGGACATTGGCAGTAAACTTGATTGAAGTCCAACACTCGCTATAACAGGAAATATTGGTATTTCTAAAAAAAAAATTAAGGTTACACAAAATTAACTGCATTATCGTGGATAATGAAATTTCATTGATTAGCAATAGTAATGATTTGGTGTGAATAATAAAGATTTGAATTAAATGCTTTTCGTTCGAAGCCTGAAAAAGAAAACAAATTTTTTAAAAATTGAATTTGTCGAATGACTTCGTCTTTTGAGTTTTATTGACTGAAAGATTAATTCTTGTCCTTAGTGAGGTCGAATTCAAAGACAACTCTTTCTTTACGAATACAGATTTGTAACATTGGTACAAAGACTGAATCATATTTATTTACTTTACACTTGTGCGTGGAGGGAGGTATAAAGTTAATTACATTGTTGAATCCAAATACTTAACTGGTGCTTTATTTACTCGGCCTTGAAAGTATAAAAGCCAAAGTTGATCTTGGCAAAATTTGAGCTCAGTACGTAATGGGACATACCTAAATACTGCTTTTGCTATTAACAAGTGAACTAATTTACAAATTGTTTGCTCAGTCGTTTGGTCAATCAATTGCTTCTTCAGAGCCTTTTCGTCGTAGTCTGTGACCTTATCGATAATGTGTCCTCACCTAATCAACTTCTATCGCAAGTTTGTGCACGATACCTTTAAGGCCGCAAGCAGCCACGAAACGTCTGTAGGAATTGTATTTCAAACAATTGTTGAAATACATTGTGTATTGCAGAAGTATAACCAATTTCTTACAGAAATTTTAACAATAAAATCTTATATGGACCGCCACCCCACTCCCAATGGTTACGTGAACTCTGGTTAAGAACCGGTGGTGTAGAATCTCCTTCCTTACAGAGAGGCTCGCCCGTACGTTGCCAACATACTGCAGAAGTGCGTAAAGTTAAATAAAAAGTGTACCAATGTCGTTTAGAATGACTGGATATATTCTTTCCTCCTCTAAGAACAAGGCCCGAATTTTTTTGTGAGGTGGGGAGACCAGTCGATTAGATGTATCCCAGTACACAACTGGTACTTAATTTATCGACCTCGAAAGGATGAAAGGCAAAGTCGACCTCGGCGGAATTTGAACTCAGAACGTAAAGACAGACGAAATATCGCTAAGCATTTCGCCCGGCCTGCTAATGTGTCTGCCAGCTCACCGCCTTCGTAGGATGATATAGCGTACTTCATTAGCATACAGATTTACAAATCATAGAAATGTGATATGAAAGCTATGACTGTTGTAGCCTACAATTCTTCAGTTCTGATCTAGGATACACACTAATACCATGCATGTAGGAGTTTTTTAAAAAGCAATCCATCAGTTGGTTGATGTTATTTTTACTTTGTTTTCTCCAAATATGGCATCGTGATTACCTTGTATTAATCATTAGTTAAGCGCAATTCTGCCCAGGTCGACTTTGCCTTTCATCCTTTCAGGGTCGATAAATTAAGTCCCAGATGCGTACTGGAGTCGATCTAATCGACTGGCCCTCTCTCCCATAATTTCGGGCCTTGTGCCTAGATTAGAAAGGATTAATTCCACTACATCTTTGAATTGCCTCCCTTTAACAGTATACATAAGTTATTTCCCGTTTTAGCTAAACTGAGCTTTATTAAGCAACTCGGATCTCTTTTGAGCTGTCATCTTATGACAGCACAAGAAAGAAGATAGAAACATACGTTGGCTTGGTCTCATCTGCTATGACGAAGCTGAACACCATAAAGAAAAACAATTCCATCTGTTTTCTTACGAAACCCAAACTGATACAAGTCCCTGGAAACTTCGATCTCTTTGATTAGATAGACAATATACATTTCTGATGTCCTCAAATAGTTGTTGTTGCTGTTTAATCCCAGATCAACCCTGATCAAGCAGACCTATGATTAATACATGAGTGCTTACGTGTCCTTCTTTTTAGGACAATATCGTGTGATTTTGTTGCTACATCTAGCAGGTTGAGTGACCACTGAGAAGCCTCACTTGTCAGCTCATCTTCTAATAGTCCATAACTAACACGCATCCACGCTAAACTCTTCAATCTCCCTCCTCTCTCTTTCTACTCCTCCTACTCCAGTGATTGTCAAACTGACACAAAAACCATTTCCTCCTTCCTTCTCCCATCAAAAATAATGTCTCCGTCTTTAATCTTAACATCTTTCACTCACTGGACTGTGGCCTAGCTGGGGCACCAACTTGAAAAGTTTAGTCACTTACTTCGACCCCCCAGTACTTTATTTTTAAATCTGGTACTTATGAGTATGAGAAGATGGTACAGAAGGTGGGAGGCGATGTGAGGTTGTTGCCCCCCCCCCCCAGGGAATTATGGAGCAGATGGAGTGAAAAAAAAAACACCTATAAGGTGTTCTTGTTCAAAGGAAAAAAGACTGAGCAGGTGGAAGCTGAAGTGGAAAAGTCGCTAAGGGAGTGGTCAAAGGAAGTGATCTATATAAGCAAAGGAAGGAAATATGGGACAATGGCCGTCCAATTTAGGACGGTAGAGGAGGCTGGCGAGTGTGGCGGTGAAAACAGAGGAAGTTGTGCTTCTGCCCACATACCTTGGAAGAAAGACTTCCAAGGTAAGGGTAGAAGCAATCCCACCTGATATAGAAGTGGTTTGGGTGGTGGCGGCTGTCCTTGTTGTATGTATGTCTGTATGCATGTATAAATGTATGTATGTATATATGTATGAATGCATGTATATATATATATATATATATATATATATATGTGTGTGTGTGTGTGTATGTATGTACGTATGAATGTATGTATATGTATATATATATATATGTAATGTATGTCTAAATGCAGGTGTGGCTGTGTGGTTAAGAGGTGAAAATGCTTGCTTCTCAACCAAGTCATCTTGACTCAGTTTCACCGTGTGGCACCTTGGAAAAGTGCCTGCCACCATAGCTCGAGCCAACAAAGCCTTGTGGGTGGATTTGATAGGTAGAAACTGAAAGACACTCATTGTGTGTGTGTATATATATATATATATATATATATATATATATAT
>NC_069004.1:147934-158515 GCF_001194135.2 Octopus bimaculoides
TATATATATATATATGTATATAATGTAGGATATAGTTAATGTGTGACAGTCACAATAACCAAGGAAACAGCTTACCTTTTTTCTAAGATAACTGACCTTTCCTGTGATATATATATATATATATATATATATACATATATATAATGCCTATCATTCAACAGAGTGTAATGGATGCTTTTTGTGTGGCACTATCACCAGTGCCTTTTACATGGCACTAGCACCAGTGCTTTTTATGTGGCATCAGTACCAACAGGGTCACCGAGTATCTTGCAAGACAAAAGAAACCCTTAACTCGGCCGTGGGAAGTAGTATTGAGGAGGTGTGGATTTGTGCCATTTGAGAGACTTAAGGTATAGAAGGGACAAATATGCCTTCCTGAAAGGTAAATATATGAAGACCCCCCAGCTCATCATCATCATCATCATCATTACTTAATGTCTGTTTCCCATGCTGGTATGGGTTGGACAGTTTGACAGGAGTTAGCCAGCTGAAGAGCTGCACAGGCTTCATGTCTGTTTGGAATGGTTTTTATGGCTGGATGCTCTTCTTAATGCCAACCACTTTACAGAGTGTACTGGGTGCTTTTATGTAGCACCGGCATGGGTGCTGCTCTTATGGGGCACCAACACAGGTGTTGCTTTTTATGTGGTATCACCACCAATGAGCCTGCAAGATTAAGATTGCTCAGCTGAAGAGGGATGCAGGGACACAAGGCCTGTATGCAAGGACAGCCATAATTTTACTTAGCTTGATATGTCTTCTCAAGCACAGCAAACTGCCAGAAGTTTCGATCCTTTGTCATCTGTGAGGCCTAACATCTGAAGATCCTTTCTCACCACTTTGTCTCCTTGTGTCTTCCTAACCCTAACCCCTTTTACAATTAGAGATTGACATACGTGATGGCTGTCCACTTGTGGCCAAGCAAGACCATCACTGATCATTGCCCATGCATGAGATTATTGCACCAACAGGTAGTTTTACCCAAGTTTTCCCCTACAGCTTCCATGCTTGCTGTGGTGCCCTCCTACATGACTAGATATCACACAGATACCTCACTGATGATTGCACAACCTAAAATTTAGGTCCAATAAAGTTTGCACAACACTTCATAGATCCTCTCCCCCCTACTGATATGATCCAGAGACAAGCCAGAGCAAGATATCCAGTGCCAATACGGGTCTCATGTTCGGGATTGCCATAATCTCAACTGCAGACAAAAGATCAGCAAAATGTTCAATGCCATTCCTACATATCAGATTTTGTATCAGATTAACCTTTTCCTGGAGACATTCCTTAACAAAAGCTAAGGGGCACCTCATTCCCAGGGGTCTTCCAGCATGCCAGACACCAACCTGAAATTTTTGAAAGCCTACCATATTGCTAGATCGTCATTGAACCTATCTTTTTGACAGGTCTTGTTTTCAGTCCTACTAAGTTTCTAGCAACCCTCTTCATCAGGCTAACCTAGTGGAGAAGGGGCCACTTTAGATGACAACAACCCCAACATGCAACAAGTTGTATCAGATTTCATATTGCCAATAACACTCTTCAGAGACCTCATAAGTGATCTGACATGATGGCTGTCCACTCGTGACCAAGGAGAACCGTTATTGACCTTTAGGAACATTGTGCACTCAAGACTGCATTATACTTTACACTTGCAGCTCCGTTGGTGACTAAAGAGCCCTGCTCTTGACAAACATACATGACAGCAAACATTGCAAACCAAGCTTTCCCCATTCAATACACTAGCAGTTCTATGGGGAGGAGTTAAGAGATGAAGAGGCAGCATGTTGTGTGCATAAGAGATCACCTGTGTAAAGAGATGGGTAGAAGGGAAGGTGTATGCGTGGTTTCGGTACAGGTCTTTAGCTGGGGCTGAGTGGGTGTGGTGAAGGTGAGAGTGAGATAAAATAGCGGGATGGGGGAAGAACGGTGGAGAAAACGATGTGATGGATAAAAGAAAATAAAATAAGTTCAGAGAAAAAGTTACAAAGTCGACAAAAAGTGGAGAAATACAAAGGCTAGATATGATATCCGAAAAATAAGTTGAGCTTGAAAGAGTATGTAAAAAGGCAAAGAGGAACAAACTTGGTTAAAAATATATACAAAGCACTTAGAATGATTAATGCAAATGGGAAGAGTTGATTTTAAGTTGCAAAACTAGGGATTTGTGATATTAAAGATATATTTTTTTCCTGCAATTTGTCCCTGGTCCCCAGAAGTTTCCCCACACTTAACATAGAAGCTCTTTCGTTTAGTCAAGCGTCCGGCCTCCTTCTTCAATCGCCTCTCAAGAATAATTCACAGATCGACAGATTTTTCTCCATACAGTTTTTCACTCCTTTACCACACAAACCTTCTCCTTCCTTTCATCACAATTCAAACGACTACTGTAAATACCTGGTTATGAAACAACAGGTTTTAAACGGCCGTCTTTTATTTTACTGTGGGAACCAGATATTAAAAGAGTAAATGAAAAATAATGAGACCAACGAACGAACTGGAAAAGCAAGGAATCCTACGGCCTTTCTATTAGAGACTAACCACATAATGACACAGAAAGCAAAACAGCTTTAGGCCAAATATTAAAAAAATATATCACTAATGACTAAATAAATTAAAGATTAAGATTGTTCATTTAAATATTGATGATAATAACATTCTTCCCCACCGTCTTTAAAATATATTTATTATATTTTTTGCGTATAAGCTTCGTTATTTAGTATTAATTATTTTCTTGCATTGATGATACGTTATGTTGGGAAAAGATTCTTTCTGAAGTTTGATTTTGAAAGATGAGTAGAGGTCGAAATCGATCATTCGTCTGAAAGGTTTATCAAGCTTATGATGACGACGTTGATTAGGCAGAGATTTGCATATTTCTATATGTATGTGGGTGTGGTTGTTTTCGGATACACACACACATACATAAAGACACGCATACATACATTATATATATATACATTTTATATATATACATTTATATATATACATTATATATATATATATATGTATATAATGTATGTAAATATATATATATATATATGAGTCGTGTGTGTATGTGTGTATGAGTACATGTGTATTTCCTTGGATTCTAGATCATCCATATGTGTGTGTACATAAATACATACAAACGAACGTACATATGAAGTACAGACACACACACACATCTACAGTGCATTTGCAATTTAAACCAATGATAGGCGCGGATAATATTTGGTGCGTTATTCAATGGCAAGCCCGCAGCGAGGGACGTAGCAGTGGTGTTACGTCAGCACTCGACGAACGTACACACACACACACACGCACACGCACACAACTCTCTCTCCCTGTCTCTATACATACACACACACACACGTACATACATACATATATACACGTACACACATACACACACGCACCAACGAGATGGCGGAGCAACCGTCTAAGACAGATATTTCGGCTGTCTTCAAGCGACTTAAATCTATTCCATGTAACAAGGTAAAAACCCAGATTATAAGCTTCTCTTTTCTTCTTCTCTATCCGCTGACATTTCCTATCTTTTATTTTATTCTCTCCCACCATTCTACACAACAGTCCTATGATGCCTGCCTTTTGCTTACATATGTATATATCTTATATGTATCTTATATCTTTTATATTATATTCGTGGCTACTGTCAATCCAAGCTGTCCGAATTTCTGTTTCGACTTCCCTTCTTTCGTACCTTTCCTCCAGCTGTTGTCAGTTTATTCTGGATTTCTATATAATAATAATAATGATGATAATAATGATAATAATAATGATTTCTTTTGCTTTGACACCTTGATGTGTCAATCAGTTTTCATAGATTGAAAGAATTATACAAATAAAACGAGATATGAAATATCAACCCAGATGTGATTTGAACTTCAGACCAGAAGTAGTGGAGAAATGGGTCTTAGAATCATAAGAATGTTTTCTACTATATAAAGAAGGCCTGAAATGTTGGAGTAGGGTCCAGTCAATGACATCGACCCCCAGTGCTCACCTTATTTTATCGAACCCTAAAATATGACAGTTGACTTCGGTAGGATTTGAACCCCAGAACACAATGTTTATTGTAATAATAATTATTGTTATTCTGGAATTTGTGAGAGTGGGGGGTTGCATCGACCTCAGTATGTGACTGGTACATAATTTTATTGATACCTTCGCTTGGAGTATAATTGATTCAGTCGGTCCTGGTATATAATTGCTTCTTAATTCAACAACCGATCGTCAGAAAAGATTAAAAAAACAAAAAACCGAATCTGAATTTGAACACAAAATGTTGAGAAGGAGTTCAGTCGTCCAGTAAATATTGATAAGGTTTTCTTTTCATGTATCACAAATGCCAAATTTTTCGAAGGTTTGTTGTGAGTTGAGGGGAGGAAAATGGTTGAAAAGGACATCAGTGTCTTCTCTCCTGTTTACAGAGTATCAAACGAGAGAAGGCTTTTATGTGGTCGCTCGATATGCTAGAAATAGTAGTCAAATCTCCCTTAAAAATCACATCCTAGGGTCTTAAAATAAAGAAAGCACAGCTGGATAATGTTATCCTTGGTGTGCTACTGAAAAGACGGTGGAATTCCTTCCATCACAGATCTGCTTGGTTAAGTTTTGAACTGGGCAACACAGCAACGACTGTGAACGATTGGTTTGCCTTATATATATATATATATATAAAGAGCAACACACACACACACACACACACATGAACTGTTTACAATTATCATAACTTAATAGGATGGGATAAGTAAGGGATGGTTAGGAAAATACGAGTAAATAAACTACATCTAAAAACAAATCTTCATACCGTTATCTCCTATCGAGATTCAAGGTAAGAAAACAGTGGAAAATACACCATTTATTTTGCAAACTGTTTAAAAAGCACTGACCAAGCTTTGCAGGATTCAATTATTGTTATTATAAAACTCAAACCTAGCTTGACTTGATCTTCTTCTATACAGGTTCTTGAATGTTGTTTTCTCTCCTTATTAAATATACATTTTATAGCTGTTCATCTCTATACTTGAACAATTATTGGATTGGTGGTGGTGTTTATGGCTACGATTAACCTATTCTGAAAAATTCTATTTCATGTGTGTGTGAATTTATATACGGCAAAACTCAATGCGTAAATCAAGTCTGTGTGTAATATATATATATATATATATATATATATATATATATATATATATATATATATATAATCTTTTATTTAAAGCACTAAATTCAAGATCCTAGTGTTTCGTCCAAAGGAGCTTGTCAATTTGACAAGTACCCAGGATTTGAGAAACTAATTGACAACTAATGAAAATATTTTATAGACATGCAATATATATATATATATATATTGCGTGTGTGTGGTTGCCATTAATTTTGCTCAATTTGGGACGGAGCCGATAATATATTATTAAATGATACAACAAAATATTGGACCCACTAATTTGAGTACCAATACTGTTTGATAACATTGCTCGTGTCCCAGTCGAAACCTATTATAATAAATTAGACAGTGTTTTTTGTATCGAATTTCGCCATACACTGATATTTTGTTCTCAAAATTCTTTCAAAATAACAACCCCATCAAAATTAAAACTTTGTAATTTATCAGGCATTGTTTGGATTCAGCTCCACCTTTCCATCCCCTCCTCACCTTCCTGCTCTGTCCGTTTTTATTGTAACCACTTGTCTTCTGTTTTATTCTTCTAACCTCTCGTATTTATTTATTTATTTATTTCCGTCTCTCCTACTGATGACTTGGCACTATGAGTGAATGCGTGTGGTGGGAAACTATAAATCATTCTCAACAGCTGTGCAATAGGTTTTATTGTGTGGCTTCGTTAAAACACTAATCGCCACCGAAAGCTCAACACCTCCGGCTATTTACGGGGCATTACGCAATCGTTGACCTGTTAGATATAACAGCCAAACCGCCCTCAAATCCAACCCTATTATCTCCATAATTATAATAATCCTTTCTATTATAGACACAAGGGCCGAAATTGTGAGTGAGGGGCCTAGTCGATTACTTCGATCCCACTGATACTTAATTTATCGATCCCGAAAGGATGAAAGGCAAAATCTACCTCGGCGGAATTTGAACTCAGAACGTAAAGACGGACGAAATGCCGCCAAGCATTTCGTCCGGCGTGCTAACGATTCTGCCAGCTCGCCGCCTCAATAATATTAATAATAATAATAATAATTATTATTATTATTATATTAATTCAAAATATGGAGAGGTCGTATTGTAGTCTAGATGAAAAAGAAAAAAAGATGATTACGGCCAGAACTCCGTTGATTATAAATAAGTCAGCTCCGTCAGGAAAAGGATAAATAGAATTTTCCTTTTCCTCTTAATTTTTTCCCCCTAATTTTAGTCCTGTGTAGCCAAGTAGTGGTGAGTGTTTAATTTGACGCTCTACCAATTAACTCATAAACATGAGCTTTCTCGGGGAAGGGCACCGTTTGAGGTATTGTTTATTCAATTTAACCCCCAAGTATTATATGTCTAGTGGTATTTAGCTTGGAAGGTTAACGTGATCTCTTTGATCTCCCAGAAATCATCACCAGAGTTTCCCTGAAATTACATCCGAGCATCTTAAAACAAGGACGCAAACTGATGATGTAAAGCCCTAAAAAGGACTTCGCACACCTGCACGCGCGCGGGTGACACTGCTGGAAAGGTGTTTGATTAGAGATTTACCTGTCTGGATCTCACCACCACCGGCCCTTGTTTTATCGACCCCTGGTGGGACTTGAGCAGAAAAATGCAGGAAGGGCAGAAATGAAAACTGTAATGCTTTGGTTTTCTAACCCTGTCTGCCCCTGTTAATATTTTTGTGCGGGTTTGAAAAGAATATTTCACAGTGTAAACATGGCTGGATATCGAAATAGAAGTTCGTTTCATATTATTTCATTTAGTATCCTCGACTGATTTATCAATCTCTCTCTCTCTCTCTCTCTCTCTGCATGTCACATGATCCATTTATTCCATGCAGTGAGTTTTCATTATATTCCAAATGACGGAATTGATTTTTCTCTCTATTTTCTCAATCGTCAGTAAACATATCACCTACATTTTCGATTACTAGCTTCGATTATACAATTCTTGCCAGATCTCACACTTCTACCTTACTGTTGTTGTTTAACCCCGATCGGCTCTGCTCAAACAAGCCTACGATCAAAAGCATTTCAACCATAATCAAGTCTGGGTTTATATTTTTGTAGATGGATATAAATATAGGTGTATCATGAATAAGACTACCCAGAGTGTCCCTTTTCTTAGACTCTGTGTTGTTATATTCGAAGTGACAAATTCAGTGGTTTGATGTGTTTAGTTACCTCCCATTTACTGTGTGTCAGCATTGAAAATAAGGATTTTCCGGAATCGGTAGCGCCATCTTTAGAGAGTAATGTTTACAATATAAATATTGGTTTCATATTTTTGGTTCAAGGCCAGCGATTTCGAGGAAGGGGTTAGTCGACTAAATCGTCTCCAGTACTCAAATGGTACTTATTTTATCGTCCCCGATAGAATGAAAAGCAAAGTCGACCTTGACGGAATTTGAACTCTGAGCGTAATTAGCGAGGAAATAATGCTAAGCATTTTGTTCCACGTACTAATTATTCTGCCAGCTCGCCGCTTTATTTACAATATAAATATTAGACGGTAGGTTAGCGGAATCAGTAAATATCAAACAAAACGCCTTATAGTATTTGGCTGTCTTTTTACGAACTGAGTTCAAATGAGGAGGCCTGTAGTTTGTTGCTAGAAATCAAACCGGGACTTGACTAACTCCGGCTGAGTCAGCTGGGCGAGAGAGTCTGATGGTGAACATCACTAATGATGCGTCCCAGAGCTTCTATAAGATGTACTTTGGGATCCGATATAATCAAAAACAACCATTATCCTGTCATCTCATTCTTGGTCTACCCCTACGTCTCCTGCCACTTGGCTCAGCTTGAAGAATCTTGCAATCCTTTCCTGTAACATTTTAACCACATCTCCATTGTACAGCAGCAAATAGACAACATATTTTTTAGGACGTAAGACACTTAATGAACTCTATCAATTTCCCCATTCTTTGAAAAGCAATAAAAATTGACATAGAAAACACTCGCCTCCTCGCTGCTGTCAGTATTTAAGATCAACACGATGTTCTTCTACTGACATTAACACAAAGAGAATATCCCGGTGTGCTATTTTTTTTTTCCTCTGCACCCTTCCTCAAAGTGAATTTTTATATCCTATTACAGACCAACAAAGCATTCAGAATATTTTTGATTAAACCTCAAGGCAAAATAATGACTGTGTGAAGAAAGTGCAATCCTTTAATGTAAATGTATATTCTGATAAAATATCTAACAATATTGAAAAGAGAATTGTCTTGTCTCAATTTGTTTCACTGAACAGTTGTTTAAAGAAGTGCCCTAGCAATGCCACGGTTCAATAACTGAAACCAGTAAAATAGAAAAGAGAGACATTCACACCAAATTGTGTCATCCACATACGAGAAGGTTGTTGCAGTTTATAATAGAAAAAAAAAAAGTTTTGTATTTCTCTTAAATCTGTTAGGATTATTGGATATGTTCTGAACCAAAACCTAAATCCAGTTTTTCTCACGCTATAGAATGCATTTCATTGGATTTCATTCAACCTAACTAGTCACACTATCTCTAAACAAATACATCTTCAGTAGCAGTTGATGAACATTCACTTTTGTCCTTTTGATTTCCCTTGTGCTGTTATTATCTCTCAAATCATTATCTCAAAAAGATATTTTTCTTGTTAGAACTCCAGTGACACAGGAGCTTAATTCATGTTTACGTAAATGGATTGTTTTTTTGTTTTTTGAACAAGGGATTATGCACAGAAGAATTAACCCTCGAGGGAATGGGCAATGTGAACAAGCCTACTGGACAAAAGTTAGTATTGTTAGCTTTGAAGTCATAGACTCTTTCAGGATCTCACTGGGAAGATATTCTTTTTGGAATTTTCCTTCATTTAGTTTGGTTTCTGCTCTCAGCTGGTCGCCTTCCTTTAAATAAACATGTATGCACTTCAAAAGGTGATACTTTATTTGAAGAAACTCAATTACTAGATTTTAAATGACAAGTTTATCTTTATTCAGAAAAATGATAATAAACACTGTCTCACTTATAATTCCTCGTATCCAAGTGAAACAGTTACAGAGTGTGATTTTCTTAATTGCTGATTCAGTTCTACATCTTAGTATCATCGCTCAGGGTACTCAGCTTCCTTCCATGATACCATTTCTCAAACAGTAGACATCTTGGTTTAACTGAAATGAAACGATGATTGTAATGATGGCAATAATTATTTCCGATTCTAGCACACAACCAGAAATTTTTAGTGGGGTGGGTTAGTTTGATACCATCAACCCCAGTACATGATTAGTACTTTATTTTGTCAACCTTTGAGGTATGAAAGGGTTAGTTAACATCAGCAGGATTTGAACTCAGAATGTAAAGAGGCAGAACAGATATCACAAGCCATCTTCTCTCACAGAATATTGAAAATGAGTGACACTGTTTCTTTGATAGTGACACTCACTTCTGTCAACACAATGTCACTACTGTCAACACAATGTCAATACTGTCAACACAATGTCAATACAGGCTTTATTCAACACAATGCTATAAGAGAAGACAGTTAACTAAGGTGCCACACTGTGGGACTGAACTTGAAACCATGTGGCTTGGAAGCAAAATAGTTAAAGAAAAAAGAAACGCCATTCAAAGTAGACCTCACACATGGTTCCAGCAAGATGGGGCAACTGTTTATACCACAAGAGAAACAATGCAGTTGCTACGGCAGTGCATTGGAGAGAGAATAATCTCCCGCTACGGCAATGTCAACTGGCCTTCATGTTCCCCAGACTTGACTCGTCTGGATTTTTTTCTTGTGGGGATACCTGGAAGAGAGAGTTTATGTCAACAAATTGGAGACATTGGTGCAACTGAAAGAGAACATCAATAGAAAAATCAGGGAAGTGGGGTCTGAAACTCTTGAGGGTTTTATGGTGCAAGTTTTGGAAAGAGCACGGGTATGTGAAGCGGAAAATGACTGCCATTTAAGCAATGTCATTTTTCTTATGTAATGTAGAGGTGTTGCAAAATTTGACTTGTGCATATTAATTTCCATTATGTGCTTTATATTGTATCAAAATTTCATGCATTTAGAAACATGGGCTGTAACTGCTGAGGACATACGTAAGCTCGCAAGGAATGAAGCCAGTATGCTCCGTTGGATGTGTAATGTCAATGTGAATACCCGTCAGAGTGTAAGTATCTTGAGAGAAAAGCTGAACATTAGAAGCATCAGTTGTGGTGTGCAAGAGAGACGATTGCGCTGGTATGGACATGTGGTGAGAATGGAGGAGGATAGCTGCGTGAAAAAGTGCCACACCCTAACAGTTGAAGGAACCCGTGGAAGAGGTAGGCCCAGGAAGACCTGGGCTGAGGTGGTGAGGCAAGACCTTCGTACATTGGGCCTCACCGAGGCGATGACTACGGACCGAGACCTTTGGAAATGGGCTGTGCGTGAGA
>NC_069004.1:158617-161274 GCF_001194135.2 Octopus bimaculoides
GTGGCACATAAAAGACACCATTTCGAGCGTGGCCGTTTTCGTGCGGGTGACACGTAAAAGCACCCACTACACTCTCTGAGTGGTTGGCGTTAGGAAGGGCATCCAGCTGTAGAAACTCTGCCAAATCCGACTGGAGCCTGGTGTTGCCATCCGGTTTCACCAGTCCTCAGTCAAATCGTCCAACCCATGCTAGCATGGAAAGCGGACGTTAAACGATGATGATGAAGGAAGTTCTTAGAAATTGAAACCCATCAGTGACTTTTGGGACACCCTGTAAATATGTATATAATTTTGTGCTTTGTAGTCACTAACCTTCTCTCCCCAAATTTATAAATTTGGGTGAAGTATGTTTGTGATTATACAATATAGTAATTTTCATGTGTGTTTGTGTCAAAAAACCTGTTTATTTTTTTTTTCTCTACTTGCCATGTAACTCTATTTCATAGTATATGTGATTAAATATAAATTCAATAGGTATCTATTTGTCATATGAGTTTTTGAACACGTGTCTAGTGTTACACCTATTATCAGTATTGTCTGTCATATTACGTCAATACAGGCATGTCTTTTAAATAGCACATGAATCTATAAATGTGGAGTAAATGTGTTTATTTCATTTGTCAGTTTTTTCCACTCCTACAGGAGAGGCTACCTTTTGGTAACTGTCATGTAGCCCCAACACTGTTGTTCTTTGCCTCATGTCAACCCTGTTAGCAAATTCATTCAAGGTATAGCCACATAATCACCAGACCCTAATTGTTAAAGGCACTGGTCTTTACTCCATTTGTAATTTGGGTCTCTACTTTCACCAAATGACATTTTACATATGCCCCTTCCACGTTTTGCCCCTCCCCCCCCCATATTATTTAAACTATAGAGAAAAGTTAATTTTGCTCATTGATTTATCCCCTTTCATGTTTTCTGCTCAATAATAACATAGTCTCCTACTCATTTGTTCATCTCTTGCCAATTGACTTTTTTAAATATACGACAGGCACAGATACGGGTGTGTGACAAGGAAGTTTGCTTCCTTACCAAATGGTTATGAATTCAGTTCTACCGTGTGGCACCTCAGACAACTGTTGTCTGCTATTGCCCCAGGCCAACCAAAGCCTCGTGAGAGGATGTGTTAGATGACAAGTTAAAAAAGCTAATCGTGTGTGTGTGTGTCCTTGTCTTAACATAGTGTGATAAGTGTAAACGAGTGTCACTGTCATATACGCAGTGTAATTCCTTTCTAATATTTTGTGAAAACATGTCTGGCCTTGGAGAAATGTTACCTTGTTTGGAAACAGGTGGTGGTTGGCAACAGGAAAGGCATCCACCTCATAAACCCCGTCTGACCCATAGGAAAGGAGACGGTGATGATGATGAAATATTGTACCTGTTTTAAATACTTATTTCTGACAAAAATCACAACCACTCTAAACACCCAATGTTCTCCATACAGTGTCCTTCTACTAAATTCGCTCTCAATGTATTGGTGAGCCCAGGGCTATAGAAGATACTTGCTCAAGGTGCCACTCAGTGGGACTGAATCTAAAACCAATTGGTTGCAAATTGAGCTCCTTAATCACACAGCCATGCCTGCACCTGAACCAATATGCATCATGTGCATTCATAGTTTACAGTGGAAATTCTGCTAATGAAGCATTACCACTTCCCAGATGGGTATGTCCCATCTTCTTTCCCATTAACTAAGCTTCTATTTCTATTAGGTTTACTTAAATCTAGTCTCTCACTTTACAATGTCATTCTAAAAGTAAATGATTGCATCATTGAAATCTAAAAGCCACAAAGATAATGAGGGATTAATCCAAAGCAATTTGAATAAATAATCATTACATTCAATCAAGTAATATGAATGTTAAAGGGTTGAGGCCTGCAATTTTAAGCTTTGTTTTCAAGTTTAGAATTTGCTCTCTAATTCTTGTTGTGTGGTGACAATCCAAATGAAGGGACACAGAAATAATCTTGGTTGGTGCTAGGGTTTGCAGTAAAACTACCAAAGAGTGAGGGACGCTGTTGAAGAGGGGCATTTTGAAGAAAATCTGCAGTTTCACATGATTGCAGGTCATCTTGATTCAGCCTTGTCATGAGGTACTAATAATCCTGGAGGCTCAGAGAGTGGTACTCATGCTGTACAAGCATTTATCACGGGAACTAATGATGTACAGATGACCTCATTTTTGGTGACCTCATTTGTCATTCCATCTCCTGAAAGTCGTATGGTAATGGAAGAGAGGTGATGTGTGCAGATCTAACCATTTTGGAGCACACAGTAAGGCTGCAACTTTCATCTGCCGCTAATACTTTGGCCCATGGGAGTGAATAGTCATCTGAGAAGTCATAGATGGAAAGTCAGAAATGCAATTGACAACAAGGAAGCACAAAGAGATGCCAATCATCAGTGGAGTCACTATGTTTGTGTGTATATATGTATGTATGTATATGGATGAATGTGTACATGAATATATATATTTGTATATCAATATGAATATGCATACCTTATTGCTTGTACCCCCCCCCCAATGGTTCCAGTACTGGAGACTTGCAGACAGTGGTGGCAGTAAGACTGCTCACCATCAGATAATTCATGATGAATAAAGGAAATTACAAAGACTGATTCAACCAATCAGTGCAACTCCCCCCCCCCC
>NC_069004.1:161342-172893 GCF_001194135.2 Octopus bimaculoides
TCTCACTCACACATAGAAAAAAACACATTCCTCTCCCTCTCTTCAATTAAGATAATATTGTCCTAACATAAATTTGGTTACTCTGCAGTTATTATATATTTGTACATTTTTTCTTTTTTTTTTAATAACACTGGAAACTGCCTAGTTTTTAGTTTAGCTTTGCTTAACCTTCACCTGAGCATAGTTATTTTTAAACTGTCTACCTTGAACATTTTCAACAATATTATTCACAGATAAACTAAATTGTCACCAACTAACATTTGTTTATCCAGCTTTTCAAAACCATTTGACAGTATGCTGACCTCTTTTACCTACTTTTTGTTGTTGTCTTGTGGGGTTTTTTTTCACCCCCAACTTGCTTATTATAAATAAAACAATGAGAGAAAATTACTTGTTTGATTGGTATTCACTGCATTAAATATGTTAACTACTTGATCCTCCACACATATCTCAATTTAAAAAGAAAATTTTTGTTAATCTATATTTCAGAGTTAGCTCCCTTATC
The DNA here is from genome assembly GCF_001194135.2 of Octopus bimaculoides. Taxonomy (NCBI): domain Eukaryota; kingdom Metazoa; phylum Mollusca; class Cephalopoda; order Octopoda; family Octopodidae; genus Octopus; species Octopus bimaculoides. The sequence continues at coordinate 161,848 of NC_069004.1, forward strand.
ACTTTTAAGGAAAATTTTCATTAATATTGCAGAGATTTTGTTTTTCTCTTTATGACAGAAAGTGTCATAATGAGGAAGTGTTAGGCAGTTTGGTTTGTTGCCAGTGTTGCTTATTGTTTAGCTCTCTGGGTCAGCTTTGATTGAACAGACCCCGACATCCTACCCATTCCTATCTACTCATATTTTGAGACATTAGCATGCTTATCTAAGACAACCTAATGCGGTTTTTTTTTTTTTGTTGATTAAAAAAGAAGACAAAAAGCAATAGGAAGTGATTTGAAGTACATATAGCTTATATTTCTAGCAGTTCAAGTGGTCATCTGGAGGTTGCCTATATCAGAGGAATATTGACTGTAACATTGACAAGATTAAGCTACCACACTGTGTAGATTTCCTACTTTGTCAACAAAAGCTGTCAATTAATAACTTGTTTAATTTGTTTTATCGGTTCAGTCCTTTATATTAAACCTTATTGTGTCAAAAATTCAAAGTTCATTTTCTCTGACATAAAGTTTTATTTTCTTTGTGTTGTTGGTGTTTTTATTGTGTCATGTTGTTGTTTGTTATGTAATAGCTATCTAATCAACATTGTGGAGGCACAATGGCCCAGTGGTTAGGGCAGTGGACTCGCTGTCATAGGATTGCGGTTTCAATTCCCATTTCGGGCGTTGTGAGTGTTTATTGAGCGAAAACACCTAAAGCTCCACGAGGCTCCGGCAGGGGATGGTGGCGAACCCTGCTGTACTCTTTCACCACAACTTTCTCTCACTCTTACTTCCTGTTTCTGTTGTGCCTGTAATTCAAAGGGTCAGCCTTGTCACACTGTGTCACGCTGAATATCCTAGACAACTACGTGTCTGTGGAGTGCTCAGCCACTTGCACGTTAATTTCACGAGCAGGCTGTTCCATTGATCGGATCAACTGAAACCCTCGACGGAGTGCCAGCAACAACAATCTAATCAACATTAACACGTATATAAAGTGTATATATAAATATATGTACTTGTGTGTGTGTGTGTGTATATATGTACATACACATACATACAAGGGTGCTGAGAAAGGACCTAGCAGATTAATTAATCATCAGAAAGATTAAGATTCATGGGAGTTGAAAACCTTGACTAATACAAAGAACAAGCTGACTCTGTGTGTGTGTGTGTGTGTGTGTGTGTGTGTGTATGGGCAATAGATGTACTCAGCACATTGGCATCTGTGATTTACTTTAAGGAAGCAATAGTTGTAGACCAAATTCAGAGAGAAAATCAGTAGATAAAAGCAATTAAATTAAAAAGAAAAAATTTCAGATAATCAGAAAAAATAAAGTATTTAAGAAAATAGATTTATCAAAGAAATTAGTTTGGAAGCAGATTTACACTGCTTTCTTTCTTTCTTTTTTTGTATGTGATAGGAACTTCCAACCATGCCCATCCTGTGTTTTTGTGTATGGGGAACTAAATTGCCCAATGTGTGTGTGTGTGCGTAGGAGTGGCTGCATGGTAAGAAATTTGCTTCCCAACCACACGTTTCTAGGTTCAGTTCCACTGTATGGCACCTTGGAAAAGTATCTTCAGGCAGAGCAAAGCGCCTTGTGTGTGGATTTGGTAGACAGAAACTGAAAGAAGCCTACCATGCGTGTGTGTCTCTTCCCTCCCATCACTTGACAACTCGTGTTGGTGTGTTTATGTCCCTGTATCTTAGCATCTTGGCAAGAGAGATGGAATAAGTACCTAGCTTTAAAAAGTATTGGGGTTGATTCATTCAATGGAAATTGCACAAAGCGATGCCCAGCATGGCTGAATCTAATGACTGAAACAAGTAGATATATAAGCAGATGGTGTTATAAATCAATCTGTGTCCTCTTGAAGCACATCTGCTTATTGCAGTACTCCAAAATTGTATGGAAATGTTATCTTTGTTTGAAGCATGCATAAGAGTTGAAAAATACTGGAAAATATTTTTGCCAGAGTAATTATATATTAAAATAGGAGCCAGGAAAAAATTCATTTTGGTATCATTTATTCACCATTCATAAGACAGCTCCTATTGGAAATTCTTCAGACAGAGAATCACAATCTCATCTTACATGCTTCTCTTACATGTACAATTTTGTAACTCCTTTAAGCAAATGAAACGCATCTAATTGTGAATAAATAATACCCAAATCTTTTTTGCAATCTCCTCTGTGTGTGTGCCTGCCTCCATCCCTTGTGGAGACTTGGTAGTAGTGGTGGTGGCGTAAATGGGTTGTGATGATGTTTTAGTAGATAGTGGTGACAGTGATATTGACTTAGGTGCCAGTGGTAAAGTTTCAGAAGGCGATGGTGGGTATTGTTTTAGTAGGTGATGATGTTATTGTTTAACGGAAAGGTTGTGGTGCTATTATTTTAGGTAGTGGGAGGGGTGGTGATTTTATTGTTTTACGTAGTTGTGATGGTGGTGTTAGTGTTGAGTATCCTCATTCAATTCTCCTGTAGCAGACTTGGAAGTATTTTCTTTAATTATATGTGAGGAAGTGAAATGATTAGTAACTTCATTTATTTATTTATTTTGTTTGTTATAATGACATTGATTAACCAGTTTGTTTCCTCATTCACAGATTCAGCAATTAACATACAAAGGATGAATAAATTTTGTCTCACCTAACCTAGTGTGTCTGAAGCTAGCAGAAATATTCACACATTAAATACTTCTCTTGATCTCTCATCCATGCATCGACACATACATGTGTGCTCACACCTTATATCTCCTTATCCTTGCAAATCTTAAGTTCATGACTTGTGACCCACATGGAAATCTCAGTGCTACTCTATGCAGTTCTCAAGATAATATTGTCCTTCAGTGCTATCCATTTCCATAAAACATTATACTCTACAGATGTAGTAAGAATGAAGAATACTTGGAAATATGTAGATGAGAAGATGAGAAAGTATAAGGACAGTGATTAAGAGAATAGATATACAGAAGATGTGAATTTGAGTCCCACAGGCAGCCCCTTCAACTTTTTTTCCATCCAAAGGGTTTTTTTAAATCCTTTTATCTACTTTGATTTTAGGAATATAGAGACTTTGAGAGACCTGAAATAGTTTTTAGAAAGTTGGCGACTGTATAAGTAACAGCATGTAACTACTGAGTTTGGAAGGAAAGTCAAAATTTGCTCATGGGATTGTTTTGAAAAGGAAGGTTGAGGAGAAAAACCCCTGCAATGTAACACAGTTGAAAGACATCATTCAGGATGAATGGACGTTGATTTCGTTGGTTATATGTGGAAATTTAGTTGACTCTCTGCCCATAAAACTTAATGCAGTCATTGAAAGTAAAGGTGGTCACACCAAATATTGTCCTTTAGGGGGGGACATATTTTTGTAATGTTTGAAAATTAATATTTCATTCATATCTTTAAAAATGTTTATTGTTTTGTATTCCAAATTTATATGCTGTTTGCATGTATAATATATTTATATTTTATTCAGTTTAGATTTTGTTTGATTTCCTTTGATATCATCACAGTAAAAGCAATTTTACTGAAATTTTTTAGGGGTGTACATACTTCTGTGAGAGAATATATATATAAATAAAATGTACACAGCAGCAGCCTTTCTGTTTCTGTCTACCAAATTCAGTCACAAGGCATTGGTTGGTCTGGGGCTATAGTAGATGACACTTGTCCAATGTGCAATGCAGTGGGACTGAACCTGAAACCATATGGTTGCAAAACAAACTTCTTAACTGTACATCCACATCTGAAGGAGGACGAGGAGGAGCAATTATTCTTGGGCTTCTTTATAGTCTCAACTCTCTCTCTCTTTCTCTCTCTCTCTCTGCTGAATGCGATCTAATATACACAGTGATTCTTCTTGTTGGACAATGCTTACTGTGGTTATCAGGATTGATTCTACTATGTTTAGACTGTTAGACAAGCTTTCAGCTTCAGTGGAATCCCTTATTGATTTCCATATTTTTATAGAACATACATTCAAGGTGTAAAGAGTTTTTTTGTTTTTTTTTTTGATAAACCATTTTTTAAAATTTTCTTTTATACGATCATTCATTTATTGTTAATATTGGTCCATTCTTTGAATTGTGGCTAAGCCAGAATCATCGGATCTTTTTTAAAATGGGGGCCACATTTTTCATTAATGTTTTACGTAGTGTTTTTGGTACCGAAAGACTTTCAAACTTCGTATACTTATCTATTTTGTGTTATAGAACAGAAAAATATTTTTGTATTCGAATTTATTTCATGTAAAAAATTGTCTTATTTCGATAATTTCAACCAATCACTGACAAGTATTCAGTTGTTTACATTTACTCCTTTGGCTGATTAAGCGATGTAAAGCGTATTTAATCTCCATACCTTCGTTTTATTTGCTTTTTTCATTTTAAATTTGCTTTAACCCTAACCCTAACCCTAACCCTAACGTTAGGGTTAGGGTTAGGGTTAGAGTTAGGGTTAGGGTTAATTGTTTCAGAATCGTTTGTTTATGTAGTCGGCACTTAATGTATATCGGCTGAATGGACGTCAGTGATTGGTTGAAATTACAGAAATGCGACAACTTTAACATGGAATAATTTATGGATTTCTTTTTTTTTTTAAGAAGACTAAGAGAAAAAGATGTTTTATATGACACATTCTACTAGAGTTCCAAGTTTCAAAGTGTTTCGTTAATGAAAAATGTGGCCCCCGTTTTAAAAAAGATCCGAATCAACATCATCATTGTTATTATAACATCTGTGTGTGTGTGTTCCTTCTTGCAACAAGTGGCTGCAAAGAATCCAAAATGACACAATTAAGATGACAGCAGGCGTCAACAAGATCAGTGATGAAATAAGACACAGACACTAGAATGGGATCAGACAAGATCAAGAAACGATGACAGCATTTTACAAACAATAAATTTTTAAGTGAAGTTAATGGCTTTTGTGTTTCTGAACAACTGATTTGTATCTTCCACACTGCAGTGGATTTAGTGTCAATACAGGACCTTGGCTCAAAACACTTACCATACAAACACATTACTGTAACTTTTTAATGTTCTATGTGCTAATTTTTAATGCTGACCTGTAAATCTTCTTTTTTTTTTTTTTTTTTCAGCAATGTTTTGATTGTGGCAGTAACAATCCTACATGGGCCAGTGTAACATATGGAGTATTCCTGTGTATAGATTGTTCAGCAGTTCACAGATCCCTTGGAGTCCATGTTAGCTTTATCCGGTCTTCCCAGCTTGATACCAACTGGACATGGTTGCAACTGCGTACCATGCAGGTTGGAGGTAATGGAAATGCGGTGAGTTGGAGTTTCCATTTTTAGTAATAATTTATGAAGATTGATGTCTCTCTTCACAAAGGTAAATAAGCAACGAGAAGAGGGTGATGGGATTGGTTCAGAAATTAAATAACACTCACATATTCAGTAACAATAATAAATTTAATTCATCCTCGACAAGTTTTAGTTTTGCTAATTTTTAATATATCACTCCTGTTTAAAACCTCTTACCTACTTGATGATTGCATTTCTAGCTCTGCCTTGAAAGAAGCTTTACTTCTTGGATTCATGATTTTGTGCGCTACAATGTTGTTGTTAAACCTCCGTTAACAGCACTGTATGTAGGTCCTTTCTGTTCTCTTTCACGCATGGAGAAATTTTTCATTACAAACTTTAATGGTCATAAAGACACTATATCAGTGGATAGGCCAAAAAAGGCCTTCATAGAGAAAACTGTCCCTGTTTCCACTGCAGACGACACACATACAGCATTACAAACATGGCCCACACACCCTCATTTACATTCCATGGCTGTCATTGGGATTGATCAGGTACCAGACAAGGATTCTGGATTATTTTTCCGTTTTTTTTTTATTTAATCTTTGACAGCAGTCGGGTTCATTTTCATTATTCTCGTTTGTGTGAGCAGTTGAGTTTATTTCAGATATTCTCATTTTAAAAATTATCTCTGGTTAATCTTTGAGAGGACATTGGTGTTGCCTTGGCAGAGGCTTGCGCTCTTTATGTGCTCTTGTTAATATTATTAAAGAGAGCAATGAGCTGACAGAATCATTAGCACATCAGACAAAATGCTTAATGGCATTTCCACTGAGGTCAGCTTTGCCTTTCATCCATCTCAGGTTGATAAAATTAAGTACTGGCCAAGTGCTGGCATCAGTGTAATGAACTAATTTCCTCCACTCTAAATTGCTGGCCTTTTGCCTAAAGTAGAAGCCGTGCATGTTCTAATTCTAATTTTGTGAAGGTAAATGATAAAAGGAAGACACAGAGGGGCTGGTGGATCTGGTTGGCTCTGTGCATGAGGACACGTCTGGGACCGCTAACTTGGAATGACCCCCAGCCTCACCAAGCAAGAGCATGAAACCAAGAAGCCAAATGATAAACACTGAACACCGGAAAAGACTAACGTGTTCAGTAACAATACTAAAACCCCATATCTGTTGCTTGCCAACTGACTACATTTTCATTTGATCCCATAAAGTGCCTTCTTTTTCATCTTTTTATGTTATATACTATGCATTGTTTCTGTGATTTGATTTCCACAAAATAATTCATCAGTCACTTAATTCTGGCGGGATAGGTTATACTACTCATATCCAGTCAGCTTAGTGAGGTGCCCTGTCTTTCTGCCTGATGTTTGCAGTGTGAGTTAGGCGAGATTTTACTGCTATTTCTAACTAGTCATATGTGCAGCCACATACATACTCCCACATTGGTTTGTGTCTGCAGTGTTTATGCACAGCAGCTGCAGGCACCAAAAGACCCGGCAAGCCAAGTGAGACCATGACCTGTGGCCTATGCCAGTGGTGTATAACCAGTCCACTTATGAGTACCCTTCATTCATTGGACAATAAACTTTGCTTGCGAAGACCTGTTGAGGCAAGTGAAACCAAAATCGCTGACGTGGCCAATGACAGTACCGCCTGATTGACACGTAAAAAGCACCATCCGACCGTGATTGCTGCCAGATCCGCTGACTGGCACATGTGCTGGTGGCACGTGAAAAGCAACATTCGAGTGTGGTCGTTTCCAGTGCTGCCTGATTGGCCCTCATGCCAGTGGCACATAAAAGCACCCCTACGCTCTCGGAGTGGCTGGCGTTAGGAAGGGCATCCCACTGTAGAAACTTTGCCAGATCAGATTGGAGCCTGGTGCAGCCTTCTGGTTCGCTAGTCTTCAGTCAAACAGTCCAACCCATGCCATCATGGAAAGCAGATGTTAAATGACGATGATGATGATGATGAAACTCATGAAATGCCATTTAGGTCCTTGACACTTACCATACGTCCTCTGTTGGGAAGATTGTGAGAAAACAATATTTTGGAAGATTTATTTATTTGTTTGTTTATTTTGACAGATCAGTTTCTTTCGGCAACATGGCTGCACTACCAATGACACCCAGCAGAAGTACCACAGCCGTGCTGCCAATCTCTACAGGGAACGTTTGCTCACTCAGGCTCAAAACATGATGAAACTTCATAAAAGCAAGGTAATATTTTCTTGATCCTCCATCCTTATTTTCCAGGTTTTTTTTTGTTTTAATTAAACAGTCAGTGGGTTGACAAAATTGACTGCTTTCATTGAATTCTTTATTCTAAGTGGCAAGACTGTTCCTATGAACTTATCACACTTAAGAATAAGTGTGTGGGTATATATATGCTTGTGTATATTTTGTGTGTTTATGTAATATATATATATATATATATTTATGACAATACATATTTACATATACACCCATACATATAACTAGTTCATCTAAACAACAGCTGTTCTGTGTATCAAACAAGAATCAATACTGGAACCTTTATCTTTACCTTTTGTGTTCTTTTTGACAAATGTTAAATATCTCTGGTCATGAAATTGACAATCAATAGACTCAATTGTTGGAGTCCTGTTGATAAAGCTGTTCTTTTATTTCAAGTTGGTGCTTATAAACATCAAGTGAAAACCTGACCCAGACTGCACACCAAATGATCCGGTCGTAGTATTAAACTTAGCAATGGATTGGGTTTACCACACCAAATATTTTGTCCTTGTGTTTTGGGAGATGAGGAGGAGGAGGATTTGGGTTTTTCTATACCGAGAGATGAGAAGTGTAGGTAGGAGGTGAGAGCAGTTGTGACTAACCTATGATGTAATGAGCACCAATGAATTGAGGAACCAAAATTAAGGAGTATGAGGTAGTGCAGCCTCGCTTTTTATAGAATATTGAGCTGAGTAAATTGTTGGTAGATTCCAACAATTGTAAAGATTGAAACAAAGTTACTTGTAAGCCTGCTATTATTGATTAGACAAAATGTTGTTACTGTTTAACCTTCGATTAATGGGGTCGGGTTCATTAGTTTTGTGCTAGTTTATATAAATAACAATGTAATTACATTTGTATTTCTTAGCTGCACCTGGATAATACTAGCCATATGGAGGAGGAACCAACACCACCAAAAGAAGTTGATTTCTTTGAGGAAGTTTCTGACAATATTTTGCTGTGCAACAACAGCACAAATGGTATTACAGACAGCTCGAAAGCCTTTTCAGAAACACTCATCCACAACAACAACAATGTCAAACTCTCAGCAACAAAACTTGATACAGACACCAGTAAGTTTCATTTTTTACTCATATTTTTTGGGTTTATTTTTTCTTTTGTTATTTTTTTCCCTTTTACTTTTCTTTTGTCCCAAAGGAAGCAGGGTACCCCTGGCCATTTCAGGTACCCTCCTAGATAGGTAAGATTAGTACCGTTAATGTTCCTAAGGCAGCAAGTGCAGGCAGAACTGTTTGCACACTTAGCAGTATTTTGTTCATCTTTACATTCTGAGTTCAAATCTCACCAAGTTCATCCTTTCAGGGTTAATAAAATCAGTTGAGCACGGGGATGAATGGAATCAGCACAACTCCTCTCTGTATATTATGAGTATAAAAACTGCATCCTTCTGCCTAGCCATCATGTCATGCTATCGTGCCAGATTCGGCTCATCAAACCAATATGATGATCTCAAGAGAAGATGCTGAGGCATTTGTCCTGCACTGGACTGAATAGGGTCAATCCAATCCAATCCAATGATCCTCTTGAATATTTGCAAGTCAGCACCTGTGGAGAAAGAGACATGAGCAAGGATTGAATTTCAGGGCACCAAGGCCACTTTACTGTCTCCTGTCTCACCCCAACCTCCCAAAAATCCCACATTAAATGTCTACTTACCTTCCACCTCTCCCCCAATCCTTTCTTTTACACTTCAGTCCTCTGAACTCCCCCCACCCCCAATTTTTCCTACAGAAATTTCGAACTGAACGTTCACCCATCCGTCCTTCTTCTCTGTCCTGTAATTCCTGGGAGAGTCATGGAAGTATAATCCTCAGGTCCCCCCTCTTTCGGGTCCCATTGGAACAACTGTCATTACACTTTCCTGCTGCATTCCCAAGCACAACCAATTCAGATTATGGATATTATTCAACCATCACACTCTGGGTCTTCCCCCTACATCTCCTGTAGTTCTGCATACACTAATCTGAAAGAAAAGCTAGGAGGATCACAACTGCAACGGATTTAATCATGGATTTACTTCATTGGAGTTGACTAAGAGATAAACTTATTGTATATTAATACTAAAATCTTATCTGATCAGAGGATGTTTGATTTGTGTTTATTTATTTTTAGATGTTGCTGAAGGTCCGAATGTGGATATTGCCTTAAGTTTATCATCAAACCAAACAGAACCCAGAAAATCTGTGTTAACCGCGAAAAAAACTAGTACTTCCAAGAAAGGGGTATGTCTTCATTTCATTCTCAACTCAATTCATTTCAGTTGTTGCTAGAAATCATTATTTTGTAATTAGAAATTATTCTTTTTATCTCAGGTTTTGGTAGTAACTCTTGGAGTTTTGCATGCATAGCGGGGCTTGCTACCTGCAGCCTTACCATGCTATCTGTTCTTTTTAACTCTCTTTAATACTTTCCTGATTATTCTGTCTGAGCCATGGAGGTTAAACTTTTGTAACAATTCTACTGGACACTCGATTCCAATTTCCTTCATGATGCCTTTTGATACTATCCCCAACAACCCAATAATAACTAGCACTATCTCCACCTTAGTAGTAGTAGTAGTAGTAATAGTAGTAGTAGTGTTAAGGCAGCGAGCTGGCAGAATTTGAACTTAGCACAACATAAAGATTGACAAAATTCCACAAAGGTTGGTGTTTGTCTTTCATTTTCCAGGATTGGTACAGTAAGTACCAGTCATGTACTGGGTCCATGTAATTGACCCCCCCCCCTCAAAAATTGCCAGCCTTGTGCCAAAGTTTGAAACCATTGTTGTTGTTGTTGTTGAGGTGGCAAGCTGTCAGAACCAGAAAATATGTGGCAGTATTTCATATGTCTTTACATTCTGAGCTCAGGTTCTGCTGAGGTTATCTTTGCCTTTCATCCATTTGGGGTCAATAAAATGACTGCCTGTTGAGCACCAGGGTCGATGTAATTGACTATGCCTTGTCCCTGAAATTGCAGGCCTTGTGCCAAAATTTGAAACCATCATTATTATTTAGACTTGATGCATAATGATGCATCCACATATCACAAACTGTTTTAGTCTATCGACCACAGTACTTTTTTTTTGTCTCAAAGTCTCATGCTTACTTTATCAGTCTTTATTTGTTGAATCACTAAGTTATAGGAAATAAGCAAATTATGAGACAAAACAGATCATTTCCCAAGTAGTATCAACAAAAACACACATGCACACCATCATCGTCATCATCATCATCATCATCTAAAGTCTATTTTCCATGTTGGCATGGGTTGGACGGCTTGACGGCTGGCTTGGCAGAAGGCTGCACCAGGCTTCACTGTCTGTTTTGGCAGGGTTCTTACAGCTAGATGTCCTTTCTGACACCAAGCAGCTTACAGAGTGGACTGAGTGCTCTTTATGTGGCACCAGCACAAGTGAAGCCAGTTTTGGCATGAATTTTTACAGCTGGATGCCCTTCCAAACACAAACCACTTAACAGTGTATACACACACACACACACACACACACACACACACA
>NC_069004.1:172971-174682 GCF_001194135.2 Octopus bimaculoides
ATATATATATATATATAAATGAACTTCCACACATTGATCCACCTGTCAATTTCACTTTCAAAGCTCTACACAATAAGGCCAAACCTGAAATTGTGTGATGACTATTTAACCACACAACCAAGCTTGAATTTCTTCTTTTTTTACTTCTAATATAAGCTTTTGTCATGATTGTTGCAGATCCTTGTGGTTGTATTCAGTTGAGAAATCTGTCTGTCAATGCCCAGAGGAAATATTTTTCTGCTGAGAGTGAATCCCAGGCAGCACACCTCTAGCTCCAGGGTATTCTCTCCTTTTTCCCCCCAACAGTCCCAGAAACTTAATTAATGGTTTATTAAAATGAATTACCTTAACTAATTTATCTCAATGGAATCTAAATATCTCTTTTGTTGTAGAAAGGTGGCCTTGGAGCACAAAGAGTGAAGACAAATTTTACAGAGATTGAATCTCGTGCACAGCGTATGGATAAAGAAAAAGAAGACCTGGAGGCTTTGAGGAATATGGAACAAGTGAGGAATAAAGCTGAAGAAGAAAGGCAAATGTAAGGCTTATTTGAGAGGCATTCTTCTCTTCTTTGAGGACTCCTTGTGTTTTCTCTTGGTAGCTGGTGCATTAGTATGAAGAGTAAGGAGCTGAAATACTTGGACACCTGCTCTTAACGCTTTTGAGACCAACCTGTCTGAGACCACCCCTGGTTCTATAATACAAACTTCTAGTTTTAAAACCTTCCATCAAAATTTCATGTTAGTTTGTGGTCCAAACGCCAGCTTTTTTCTTTTTCTTTTTTTTATTGATAAATCCTTCTGTAGTTTGAAATTAGCTGAAACAAAGCAGTGTATTTCAAATGAAATATGGTGACAAAAGGGTTCATGGTTTCCCAAACCTATTGCCATATTTACTCAGCCCTGAAGGGATTTTTGTTTTTTTATCAGTGACAGGATTTTTGCAGATGCACCCAGATTGGGGAAAAAAGTGATGCAGTTGATATTTATAGGGTGGCAAAGTGTGGATTGGAAGGAAGTTTTTCAGTGGATTATTATTGTGGAGTTTGACTGATGGATAAAATGCTAGGAAAGTGGTTGTTGAGAAGAGAGATAGTAAAAATGATGGGAGGAGGAGGAGGAGGAGAGTCTAGTAAGGGAGGATTTAGTGAGCCAAGATATGTCTGTTGAATCTTATCCTCCTCTACAGTACAGCATCATATGAGACTGCATCAGTGAATCCAATCCCGAAACATGGTATTACACAAATCATACTCACCTCCTTTACATTCATTTCAACCCTTTAGCATTCGGATACTCTGTCGAATGGGATGTGTATTTATTTATTATTCATTATAATTATTTTGTAGATCCGAGTTTTCAATGATGTGGTTGTTTCTTTTTAGAATGTCATTGTAGGGTAGGTGTGACAGGATGAACCTGACTAGTTTGAACATAAAATAAGCTATTTGAGCCAGCTATGGTTAGTTGAAATGCTAAAGGGTTAAAAAAAAATGAGCAAATCTTTTATTCGAGGGAAGGGGAGAAAACTCAAATTCTTTCCTGTTTTGTAATGAATTCATTTCAAGGCTGTTTTGATTTAGAAAATTTTCAACATAATATTAAAGAATTCATTAAAATTCCACTGCTAGTGAAGATGGAAAAAAGAATCAAGAAAGACATGAGTGACCAACTCAGAATTTAAATTACTTAAAAATAGAATGCAGGGGGGG
>NC_069004.1:175228-181013 GCF_001194135.2 Octopus bimaculoides
GAATATTTAGCTGTAGATTCGAGTTTTCAATGAATATTTAGCTGAAGATCAGAATAGAGTATTCTTTACTCTTAACTGTGAAACGATCGTACTAAATTAACTAAAGGCAGGTGGTTTTTTTACTCTTCTCTACTGTTTTTTGTTCTGTGTGTATCAAAAATATCGCTATCAATCTGGAGTAATAATTTGTAGTTTTGAAATCAGTAGTTCTTTGACTGCTATTTCTGAATTCTCAGTATGTTGGAGAAGCAGGTTACTGTCAATCCCTATATATTTATGATTATAAATGTTTTTTACCGAAAAGGTTTTTTCATACTGAGCTACCCGGCAAAATTGTTAATTATTAATTTTATTACTAATTGACGATTCCCTGCCCTGCATATCTATATATACACATAGATATATGTATGTATATATATATATTTTCTATTAATGTGTGTCAGTCAACTCTTTCTATTTTTTAAATAACACTGTTTTCTTGTTCTCTCCAATTCAGTGCCTCGATGAAATTAGCATATCAAGATATGAAATTAGAAAGGAAGAAAGAAGAGGAAAAATTAAAATCCTCTGACCCCCAAAAAGCAGCTCAACTGGAACGGCTTGGGATGGGTTTTTCCGGTAGTCGGTGAGTACTATTCTGTGTGTGTGTGTTTGTCTGTCTATCTTTTGGTATAACTTTCTTTAATGAATTCAAAGTGCTTCTTAGAGTTTAAAGCAAGTACAAGCATGACTGTGTGGTTAAGAAGATTATTTCAGAACCGTGTGGTTTTGGGTTTATGTCCATCGTGCAGCACCTTAGGCAAGTGTCTCATACTCTGGCCCCAAGCCAATCAAACCCTTGTGAGTGGATTTGGTAAACAGAAATTGAAAGAAGCCTCTGTGATTTTTGTGTTCACCATTGCCTTGGCATCCCAAGGTGGTTACAAATGAGCATTACCATCATACACATAATGTTGTTTGTTTCCAGTCTTCCATGTAAAAATATGTTTGGCCGTGGGGAAGTATATCACCTTGCTTGCAAACAGGTGAGGATTGATGACACAAAGAGCATTTAACCATAGAAAATCTGCTTCAAAACATTGCCTGACCCATGCAAGCATGGAAATGTGGACATTAAATGATGATGGTAGTGACCTCCTTATCACAGACTTTTATCAACTTCATCACCTCACCATTTTCTAAGAATTTTCTTATTACAGTTTGTTGTATGATTGCAGAGGTTAATGCTTTTTCTTTCGACCTTTATTTCAATAACAGTAATTTTTGTTTTCTTTATTTCAACTGATTTTTTCCTTTTTTTTATATATTTGTTTTTACAGAGGGGTCAGTCACTCCATTCTCTCAGACATGACCGTCATCGACCAAGAGACACCAAGTGGCCGGACATCAAATTCCTCTAATTTGGATAGATTTGAAAGCAGCCAGAGTGGTCGAGACTTTTTTGAGGATGAATTTGACAAGTTAGGAGGCTTTTCTTTAAGCTCGAAGTAATTGCCATTCTTTTACTATATATTTTTATATATTTTTTACACTTTTTTATAAATGTTTAGACTAAGCTATTTTATTGTGTTCTGTGCAACTAGTCCAACTTTAAACCCCTTCTTTTTTTAAACCCCTTCTTTAAACCACTTTTTTTTTTCTGTTTTTTTTTTTTTATTTTTAATAAATTTTTAGAATAATTACTTTACACCATTTGCAGTTTTTAAAGTTCAACTATTGGAAGACGGGGGATCAAATTAATTGTTGATTTGTGATTTGATTCTAAGCCTCTAACACTTAAACCAGCCTTATCCATTCTAAATATTCTACTTATTTTACTTTCAAATTGGCCAGATCTAGCCTCTTGCAGCTACCCAACAATGTCATTCTAAATCTCAAAGCTACAAGATACTGCAGAATTAATTCAAAACAATGTGAATAAATAAGCAGGACATTTGACAGAGTAATCTGAATGCTGAAGGGGTAAATGCAATGTGGTGGTGGTTGTGAGAGGGGTCAGTTTATAACTTGATCATAAATGGAGCATTAAGTTCTAATATATAAACTTCAAAAGAATTTAGGTCCCTAAGTGGGCGTTATAGTATTGATGAGTTTGTAGTAGTGTGGCAATTCTCAATTTCATTAATACAGGCGGCTGAAAAGATTGGCCGTAAATAGGTTTTACTCTTCTAAGAGCGAGCGTACAGTATTGGTCAGTAATAGCTTTAGTTGTGAGCCTGGCTGGTCAACAGACAACCATGTTTAAATATCATTTTCACTCCAAGGCCTCGTTTTCAACTGGCGGTAGTAATATTAACAGTAGTAAATATAACCTGTATAGTAGTTATAGTAATAATATTAGTACTTATTACCTCTGCTGAAGAATCTGAGCACTACCAGGTGAGTTTGTAAAGTTCTGAACCACCAAAATATAACATGGGGCATTACAATATTCTGCATAGTTTCCATCTTTTGACTTTGCAAGTTGTATCAATGGAGATGCTGTTGACCGGCCTCTCAGTTTCTCAAGTTGTAGAGAGTAAACGCTGATGACTTGCTTTTGGTTGCTCAGGATTATCAAGCTCTGAGTGCATGCAGGACATTGAAATATTACAGATTTTATCTCACGAGTGGAAAATGGTAGATTCTTTGACCACATGAAATGGAGCAATCACATCGCGCCTGGATGGCACAAGGAAATGTGGAGCTGTGTAAGGTCCACGGGGGTAGAAGATGTACAATAAACCTGAGAAAAGGTATCTACAGCCTTGTTCTCCTTACCCAACCAATAAATGGCATCATATTTGAAACAATATTGCTCAATCCTCCATCATAATACCTTGCCGTTCTTGACTTTATCTTTGTGTTTGTTGTTGAACCCAGGCTGGGCAGTTGGAATGTGGGTGTTTGTTGTAACAACAGTAAAAAAA
This sequence comes from Octopus bimaculoides, assembly GCF_001194135.2. Lineage (NCBI taxonomy): Eukaryota > Metazoa > Mollusca > Cephalopoda > Octopoda > Octopodidae > Octopus > Octopus bimaculoides. Next base: position 178,138 of record NC_069004.1, read on the forward strand.
AACATTTAAGTGTGGCAGTAGCTACTAAATTGGCGTCGGATACAGGATCATGTTTCGGACTGAGAGGACATGCAGCACAGGATTCGTTAGCGGGGACTGACTGAGCTTAGGTAACTTGAAGATTGAACCTCTACCATCTGCATCTGTACTTGGATAAAGCCCCAGTCAAGGTCTAAGTTGTCCTGCTCCAACAACCGTTGCTGTATGCTACTAGAAGGCATGCCACTTATGAAGGCATCTCTTGCAGCCAAAACAGCTTTGTATCCACAATCTTTTGCCAAAAGTTTGTGCTTCTGGGGGGATTGATCTAAACTTTGTCCCTCCTCCTGCTTGCAACTGTATAACAGGTGATATGCATACACTATATCAGTGGTTCTCGACCTGTGCTCTGTAGGCTCCTGGTGGTCCACAAAAGTAGTACTGGGGGACCTGTGAACTACATTCAAAATTTCATATCAATATAAACATAAGGATAACAATATCCTGGGGTCCGTGGGAAAACTCATTTGAATAAAAGGAGTCCTTGGTAATGAAAATTGGGAACCACTGCACTACATTCTTTGGTTTCATGTATAGTGAAGTAAGACTGTCAAGAGCTCTGGTGTACATGATGCAGTCCGTAATATATTCAAACACATTGGCTGTAAATAGGCTTTACTCTTCTAAGAGTCAGTAATAGCTTTAGTCGTGAACCTGGCTGGTCAACAGACAACCATGTTTAAATATCATTTCTAAGCTTCGCTTTCACTCCAAAGCCTCGTTTTCAACTGGGCTGTAATAATGTTAACAGTAGTAAATATAACCTGTATAGTAGTTATAGTAATAATATCAGTCATTATTACCCTGGAGTTTTAACTTACTGCCTTTCCAAGGATATGGGATCTTGGTAGGAGTGAAGCAATTTATTTAAAAGATTCTGAAAAAAGATCTTTGTTTCTCTCCATTATTTTGTAGACACAGCAACATTCCTCTTCTGATGAGCCATATGAGATTGGCTTTCGTGTTCTGTTTGAAATAGTAATGTGTTTGTTTGTTTTAGGGGGTGGGGGGTAGTACTTTTTATCACCATTACAGAACTGCTTTGTGTGTTTCAATATGTTCAAAAGATTTTAGTAAAATATACAGGCTTCACTATGTGGTGAAGAAGTTTACTTCCCAACCAAATGGTTTCAGGTTCAGTCCCTCTACATGGCAAGTGACTTCTACTAAAGCCCTGAGCCAAACAAAACCTTGTTAATGAAATTGGTAGATGGAAACTGAAAGAAGCCCATCATATACGTGTGTGTTTTCTTGTCCTGACAAATAGCTGTAAATGAGTGTCACTGTCATATAAGAAGTGTTATTCATTCCCAATTTTCTGCAAAAATGTGTGACCATGAAATAGATGGAAGCAGAAAGAGCGTCCAGCCACAGACATTCTGCCTCAATAAACTCTGTCTGGCCGACACAAATATGGAAAAGTGGATGTTAAAAAAAAGGGATGTTCACTGCTGTTCATATTACAATGTATTTGATGGGGAAATTTAATTTAAGTGTCACTAAATATAATATAAATATCAACTTGTCTGTAACAGGCTGATATTAAGGAATTGTTCTATACCTAGCCATTAAGAATAGGTATCAGATCACGTGCAGTTGTTACCAGGGCTAGATTAGCATTTCATTTGTGGGGAAAATTATCTCTCAGTTTGCTTAATTTTAATATGATGCAACAGAAGGTAGACACTGACCCTTTCTGGGCATTTTATGCTTGCAATAATGAAGGTATGCAATTTCATTGTTTTTAATGTCCTGGATTTATAAATATGTTTGCCTGATTCGTTGTGGCCAGCTTTTTTGTTTTAGAGTTGATTAATTAGTGTGAGTGGAGATATTAAGTTGTAAAACTATTTCCTCCTGAAAAAAATTATGTAACTTCCTAAATTAAAAAAATTTTGAAACCCTAAATTCCTGATAGTTAAAAAAAAATGTTTTTCATACCAACCCTTTATAAAGGAAACATCAATCTCTCTTCCTCTCCCCTACACTACACGATTATCCAGCCTATCTAGGATGGAGCACAATAAAATTCACACACACACACCTATTCATTCATTCATCATACGTGCACATGTCCATTCACTGGATGGTTTCAAAAGAACAAAAAGATATCTGCATTATAAAATCCAAATGAATTTGTTCATCACTGTAAGTTTAGTTGCTCTCAGAACTAGGAAAAATATGTCATTTTAAACACAGGTTATTCAACAGATGTATGGTTAAAGGACCTTTGACCCAAACTGTAAGATTTTTTTCCTCTCCTCATATCAATTAAACTTATCGTAATCTTCATCTCTTGGACTGTTGTTATTGCCAATGCAAGGCTTTGCTATTTTCATCAGATTCCATATTTTAATCCTAAACTACATGATAGACAAAGCTTCATCCCCACCAACAGTTTTAGCCATTGTTGCACTACCACTTGCCTCTGCATTGACTGTTGCACCTCTAAACTCGTTCACTTCATAACAACCTACACTTAAACCCACTTAATGATGCACTTCTCTCTCTCTCTCTCTCTCTCTCTCTCTCTCTCTCTCTCTCCTCCACTTCTTCCTCTGGTATCCTTCCTCTCAGTGATATTTCATATATTAGAGACAATGCAAGTGATGAACAAATATCTTTCGGTGCATTAGTATATGAACTGCTTTAGAACCGTTACAGTGTCTTGTTAAGTACCTTGCTTTTCTGAGTTCAACTGCCAGAACCAACTTTGCCTGACATTTCTTTCAAGGAGTTAGTAACCTACATACCAGTAATATACTTGGGTTAGTTCAGTCTATAAAATCTTTCTGCCCTTTTTGCAAAGAAAATAAAATAGGTCTTGTGCCTAAAAA
>NC_069004.1:181350-183813 GCF_001194135.2 Octopus bimaculoides
GTTACATGGTTAGCAGCAGGAAGCAGGGGAGGGTGCCTAGCTTGGAAAAGAAATAGCTAAAAGTTGCAGTAGGCATTAAAACTAGAAAAAAAAAATCCATCTAGTTCTATTTTATTCCCCCCCCCCCTATTTTCATTGCCTGCTTTTCTTGGAAGGTTGCAGGGGTAGAGTCTTCAGGCACTTCCAACCGTCATTAAACTTTCCTGCTGGATTCTGAACCATTAATGGATGTTACCTCTTGGACCTACCTGCTTTGCAGTACAAGGATCTGCAACCTCTCTGCTTCTATCTCATACTCTCAGAACAAGGTGTAGATGGTATTGGCACTTGATGGGAAATGCAATGTATTTTTCAAACAAACTCCTCTCTCTTAGGTTCAAATGCATCTCATGTTAACCTGTGTGACAGACAAGGAATAAAAATATCATTTAAAACAAAATTCTAAACTGCCTTTGTATTTAATTCCTGCAAGTCTACAAAGCACTCAGTGTTCCATTAGGACAAACTGTATTTTAATTTTATTGACCTATTTTGAAGAGAAGGTAATAGCTGATAGATGTAGGGATCTACCTCCTGTTGTAAACAGGGAGAACAACTCAAATACTGACATCCCCCACATCCTTCCACTTAATGGAGTATAACAATTGACGTCCAATATTGCACCAAGCACAAGCCATTGAAAGGATGTCTATGTGGTTGCTCGACCTGCTAGAAAAAACAGCCAAAAATCTTCAAATCATACTAATCCAACTGTCTTTCTGACCTGCCAGAAATAGTGGCCAAAATCTCTTTCAGAACATACCTACACTAATTCACACTGGATATTCTGACTCTCAGTGTAGCATCAGAATAAAAGACAAATCATTGCTTTTCATAATAGATCAGATCTGCTGAACTGGAGCCTACTTGGGGTTATACAGCAGGTTCAATAAACTCATTGTTGCCACTTTTACTGGCTTCGGTTAAAAAGCTGCCATCAGTGCTTTAAGAATGAAAACCTGTAAACCTCAGTAAAACAAGAGATTGATGTTGTTGGGAGTTTGATATTGCTGGGATCAAAAGGGGACTCTCACCATGACCATCCCATTTCTGTTTCATCAGCGATGTCCATCAGACCACATTATCTAAAATGTGCTGCTTCTTTTTTTTAATTAAGAAGGTTGGGTGTGATTTGAGGAAGGTTTTAGCTGTTATTTCTTGCAGGTTGACTGATTACATAGAGGTGCCGTCATTGACTTATGTTTTATAGTGTTTCTGTTGATATTCTTGTTGAGTTGTTTCAGTCAACTCCATTTGAGCAGATGAGGTTGAGGCAGAGGTGGGGGTTAACTATTCAGAAATACCACCATCCTTGTCATTTTACATTTGTCTGTTTCTTCCATCCTTGCTGGGAATGGTTTCGAGGATTCTCCCAGCATCTCACTATTTGTCATGGTTCTTTATTATTATTATTATTATTATTATTATTATTATTATTGGCACATACAACAAAAGATAAAAGAAAAAAAAAAATGCCAGTCTTGCTTGTTTTGGACAGGGCTATTGCTAGACACCTTTCACTAACTACTTTTTACAGTATGGACTTGGTGCATTTTGTTGTGGCATTAATACTAAAAATGTTCTCTGTGACAGGACTAGTTCCCTCTCACCTATATTGATTTCATGCTTTGCTTTTTGTTTTGTTTTGTTTTTCTCCTAGATAGATTGCTTTCACGGCAACATGTGAAGTGAGTCTCTTCTATTCATTTTCTTTTTTTTTTTTAAATGACAAATTATATTTCTTTAAGATTTAGACACAAACATTAATGACATATAAGACAAGAGATTTAATGTAATATTCAATTCTTAATATGTAATATAATCTAGTGGCAGGAGTTTAAAAACAAAAAAATGACTAAGTGCCTGGCACATAGCAGCCAAATCTGCCACATACCTTTGGTTAAGAATAAATGAAACAGAGATTCTGATATAATGTTTCCGATGGTCACAGTTGGAATGTCTTTTATAGCCATTGACACCACTCGGGCATTGTGAAAATAATAATCCTTTATCAGGATGATAAGAGTTGGTCAAAATGATCCTGAAACAATTTTAGTGCCTTACATGTTAATTTACATCCTGTTTTATGGTTTTGTATTTAAACATCTGCCAGGTCACTTTGTTTTATCTCCCTAAAGTCCATGAAACTCAGTACCTTTCTTCAAGTATATAATTCACACTACCCCTCCCCTCAACTAACTGACGTCTATATCAAAGTAAATACAATTATCATTAGACAAGATTAAGACATCGAGAGTTAAATTAGTACTGGATGAATTCAAATCTCCACTCCCTCTAGAAGAAAACAATCTTTTCTTTCAATAAATGACTACTTCCTCCTCTGGTACAAGTGACCATACTTCATCCATCTCTATAGTCGACTGTATCTCTTTATTTTCTGTAAATGACCATACCCCCCCCCCC
>NC_069004.1:183828-191994 GCF_001194135.2 Octopus bimaculoides
CCCCCGTACAAACAATCATACTTCCTCCTCCCCTCTATAGATGACCATACTACCCCCATACAAACGTTTTAGCCTTGTGCCAATATTACAGGTTAACCGTATTATTTTCATTATCAGGAAGTTGAAACGCAACAATTACTAACCACAAAGGGCAGTGATTTAACAGAATGGTTACTATGTCAAACAAAACTGCTTTGTGGTATTACTTCTAACCCTTTAATCTTTTGAGATCAAGTTTGCTTTTCATCCTTCCAGGTTCAATAAGATGAAGGACCAGTCATGTATTGGAACCAATATCCTCAAATTTCTAACCTTTTGCCTATGCTACAAACAATTATTAGGAAGATGGTGAAGTATTAGAAATGGTAGCCTGACATATTAAATGCTTTGTTAGTAGCATTCTGTATATCATTACTTAATGCAAATATGCTATCGAAAGTCTGGAAACTGTGGTGTTTGTCTCAAGATGTATAGTGTTAAAAGACAAAGATGTATCAGTACCAGATAGAAAGTGTCTAGCAGCTGTAGGCATTTTCCATGTGTTGTTAGTATTTGCTCATGTTCTAAGTCCAAGCCCCACTCTGGTTATCTTCTCTTTTATCTTTCTGAGGTTGTTGAAATAAGCGCTGGCCAAGTGGGGCAAGATTCCAGATACTAATGACCTCCCTGTGTGTGTGTATAATTATATATGATATTATTATTAACATGGTGGTGGAGGACAGTGGAGTTTCTACATTCTAAGTTCAAATCTTTCTGAAGCCAACTTTGCCTTTTATAACTCCAGAGTCAATAGAATAATATTGATTATGTACTAGGATCAACCATTATCATCATCATCATCATCATCATCATCATCATCATCATTGATCCTGGCCTGAGTTGGATAGTTTTTGACAAGAACTGGCCAAGCAGGAGCCTGCACCAGACTTCTGTGTATGTTTTGGCAGAGTTTTTACAGCTGGATGCTCTTCCTAACACCAACCACCCAGCAGAGTGGACCGAGTGCTTTTTACATGGCACAAGCACAGGCGAGGTCAGTTTGGCATGGTTTCTACAGCTGGATGCTCTTCCAAACACCAAACACTTTACAGTGTGGACTGGATGCATTTTAAGTGGCACCAGCACTGGTAAGGTCACCACGTAACTTTGCAAGACAAAGAAGATCCTTTGAGAGGGAGGGAGGGAGGGGGAATTGGAGGAGGAGGAGGTGATCTTGTGTCAGTTGATGATGAATGGTTATAGTGAGAGAGAGACAGGTGTCTTGCTGTAGGAGAGGTCCATGGTTTCCCAGCCAGAGAGATCAGGAGTGAGGACAGAAACAGGTGTGCTGCTGTAAAGGAGGTACATGGCTACCCAACTGGAGAGAGGGAGAGATGGTGGTAAAATGCCGGGCCTACTCACAAGGGATGGTGATCAATATAGTCTCTCCTTGCCAATTTCTGGCTTTATGCCTGTGTCAGAAACTATTACACCCCCAGCTTTCCTTCACTGAATAGTTTTGCTTCAATATAAAAATCAATATTGTCAGGAGACAATATTGATTTTTGTAGGTCAACAGGTCATCAGATTTTAGCTTCATTACCGTATATTCATCATCATCATCAGCAGCAGCAACATTTTAACATCCACTTTTCTATGCTTTCATGGGTTGGATGGTATTCGTTGTGCATCTTTCTATGGCCAGATTCCCTCCTTGTCACCAACCCTTACTTGTTTCCATTTAAGTCAACGTTTTACCAATGGCCAGACGTTTTCATGAAAGTTTGGAAGTGAAGGACACTGCTTGCATGACAGTGGCACTCATTTACGTCTGTAACATGATGGGAAGGCAAGGAGACAGTCTCTCTCTCACACACACACGTACCTATATTCGCAATTCAAATCCTGCCACAGTTAACTTTGTCATCGATTCTTTCAGGGCTGATGGTACAACCACCAGTCTTACCACTAGACTCAAACTCGAATCCGTCAGTTGTATCGGTCAACTTTGTGGCTGGAGTCAGTGTGTGAAATCAGGAGAGTAAAAGGCAAGTTTAGTGATGTACAATTTTGAGTTATGTCCCTTGAGGTTCTGAAGTTACATTTCACTGGGGGTCAGATTTTGTGTTAAAATATATAGCAGCAGCCAAATATTGGGGTCAGTTTTATCTGTAAGAAAGAAGGAAACAAAAAAAATAAATAAAAGCATTATTTAGAGTATTTTGATATGAAGAAGAAATGGCTGTTTCACTGCAGTCATTAATGTGACGAAAGCCGAGCTGAATGTGGCAGATAATTGAATGAGAGGAGCCGTGACTGAAGGCATCAACTCGTTCAGTAGATGATAGAATTTTGTTGAGGCTGGATGCCCTTCCTAAAGCCAACCTCTTTACAGAATGTTCTGGGTGCTTTTTTTATGGTACCAGCCATATTATTACTCCCCATCTCAACAGAGATAGGAAATAATATGACAAATCACAGTATATTGGGTTTTGAGTAGTTTAAACATATGAAAGCTACAAATGTGCATGCAGCAGGCTTCCATACAGTTTTTATCTACCAAAACAGTCCAACTCTGTGGCATCTTGCCAAGTTGTCATATAGCTATGCCTGTATAAATTAAATTTTTTACATCAAATGGTCTCCTTACTATTAAATTTGGATTTTATAAGGTTAAAACAAATGAGTTTTTGTATCGTGGAACCAATGTTCTTCTCCTTGGGTTTGTATTGAAAAATGTCAATAATCTCTAATCAATTCTATAAAGTGTGATGCCAATGTTTCTTTTTTCCTTTCCCTTTTTATGGAGTGTGTTTGTTCCTGCAGGTATCGTGATGGTATGTTTGGCAGCAGCAGTGGTAGTTCCAGTTCGAATTCCAAATGGGGTTATTCTAACCGAACTGGTTCTTGGGATGTTGATAGATTTGAAACTAAAACTAGTTTTACAGACCCAGTTCCCAGCTATGATGATTCGGATAAGTAAGTATTTCATATTACCTTCAGTTTCTTCATCTCTCTCTCTCTCTCTCTCTCTCTCTCTCTCTCTCTCTCTCTCTCTCTCTCTCTCTCTCACACACACATTCTCTCTTTTTCTCTCTCCCTGCTCTTTATTTCTCTTCTCTCTCTTCTCTCTCTCTCCCCCACACATGAAATGAGATAGGTCCAGCAGTGGACTGCTATATCTCTTCTTCACCCCTTGTTTAGCTACAAAATACATTCTTACTGATTATTTATTGAATGTGGAGGCTCACAGACAGGACTTCAAGTTTCTGTATCAAGGATAAGCTGATTGCTGCCCTTCTTCAGCTGTTGTAAGTCCATTGCCTGTAGCATCCATCAATTACAAACACACCTGACATATGTAAACATGGTTTTCACCCTTTACATTTCGGTCATGCTCAATTGCTACTTTCAAATATTGATCCGGTTGATTCCAGGATTTATTTTTTAAAATAGGATACTTATTTTATCATTTTCTATTTGTTGGACTGCCAAATTATGGCATTCTGGTTGTTAAGCAATGTAAACATAGGTGCACACACCCATACATTCATGATAGGCTTCCATACAGTTTCACTTACAAGGTATTGGTTGGCCTGAGACTATAGTAAAAGACACTTGCCCAAGATACTACACAGCAGAATTTCAGATATTGACCACATATGCACTTATAGTAGTTTATACATTAAAATATTGACTACACATGTAGATAGCTGTACAAAATATATTGAAATATTGACCAAATACATCGGTGTAATATTGACTACAATTTGACCTAATTCACCCTGTTTGAATTCTATATTGAAAGTATATCACTTCTCTTAACACTGAATATCTTTTTTTATGTCTATTTTTTCTTTTTCCCCATTTTCACATGGGTTGGACAGAGACTTAATGCAAGATTTTATGGCCAGATGCTCTTCCTGTTGTCAGTTTTTACCCGTTTTTCAAGCAAGAGATAAAAGCAACCTTAGAAATGTCAAGAGCATCTTAAATAAATATCTAAATGCATTGTGCTTAATAAAAATTATAATTTTCTGGACAAATTAACCTTATCTTTAGTCATTATTTCTCTTTTTTTTTTTTTGTCATATTTCTATCTTCACAGTAAAGCTGGGCTGAATTGTGAATCTTGATGGAAAAAATTCTCAGCAGCATTTCTACCAACTTTTCGCTCCAAGTTCAAATGCTGCCATGGTTAACTTTACCTTTCATCCTTCTGGGGTCAATAAAATAAGTAGCAGTTGAGCACTGGGGTCAATGTAATCGACCCTTCCCCAAAATTGCTGGCCTTGTGCCAAAATTTGAAACCAATATTTATATCTTTTATATTTCTGAGATGTGGAATTTATTGTGTACCCTGTTTACATCAGAATGACAAAAGACACCCAAAGAAGGTTGAAGAAGCCAAAATGGTGAAAGCAATAATCAAGATGAGGACCACCACTCCAACTAATGTAATCAGTGTACATTATATATCTACAATAGCTTTAGTCATCAGGTATCTTATTGCAAGGTTCAAACCAGTGAAGTTTACTTCTGATCTAGGAGCAGTAACATCCTTACCTATTGTGTCACTGATCAATATACTGTACAGGCTAAACTTTAGGTATTCAAACATGCTAAACATTTCCATACATTAATTCATTTCTACAATAAGGCACTCCTTTTAATTATACTGCTGTTAACAAACAATTACATTTACTCCCAAATATCAATCTCTGATCTTAGTATCTGCAGTATACACCTCTTTTGTCTATAATAAAATTTCTCCTCTTATATCTACTATAACCTTTGTAGGCCAAGCCGCAACAGAAAAGTTGTTGAAGTTGAAACCTCTAGCACTGCTCAGAACAAATTTGGCAATGCTAAATCAATATCATCGGATCAGTTCTTCGGGCCAAGAGACCCTGCGGTATGTAGTTGCTTGTGTAATTTTTCTTTCTGAAATGTGTGTGTGTGCATAAGCATAAACATATACACAAAGATTTTAACAGGATTAATGTTTAAACAGTTGTGAGATTATGTTTGCTTTTATATATATATATATATATATATATATATATATATATATATACGATCTTGTTCATTCATTTACTGTAACTGGTTTTTCTTTGCTAGTATCGCTTCTTGCACAGGAATTGATTTTTTTCAGACAGGTTTCCAAAGCCTAATACTCTTCTCGTTGTCAGTCTTCTTCTCCTGATTTTCCAAACAAGGGATATTTAAATTCTGTCTTCAAAAGGGCTGAGCAACCAAACATTATCAACATCACCACTACTTTGCTTAAATAGTAACAAGTGAAACGTCAACATTCACACTCATTCTTACTCTCTCACACACACACACACGTACTCATACTCATATATGTATGTGTATGTGTATATATATATATATATATATATATATATATATATATATATATGTGTGATGTTTTTGTCTTTCAGATGGAGCACAAAGCGACTTTGAGCAAGTTTGCAGGTAACTCAAGTATCTCCAGCGACGACTTCTTTGGAAGGACTTCACGTGGTTCCAATTCGGATTCCGGCCAGTACTCCGGAACTGACCTCTCTGACATCAAGGAGGGAGTCCGACAAGGAGTTACTAAGGTAGCTGGCAAGTTGTCAAGCCTCGCCAATGGAGTGATGTCTTCATTACAGGTATTTGTTTGTTATGTTGTTTAATCTCAGATCAGCTCTGAGTCAGTAGATCAATAGCTTCCCAATTGACGTGAATCCTTGATGTATTTGTTCCAGTTCACTATGCACCAAGTTCTAATCTAGTCAACTTTCATCTTTTCATAAAGATAGCCATCCGTATGTCATGCTTAATGTATACACACTGTTTATAGACTAGTGATTGCAGTATTTGTCCTGAGATTGGACCTTTTCAATGGCCAACCACATGCTGAAACAAGAATTCAGCATCTGTGATATAGGTAAAAATGAATAAAACATTCACTGATGTTGCAAATTGCTGTCCAACTGATTAAAAATCCACTTTATGCAATTGAGGCTGTAGTTAATTAAAATAGCCATCTATGTATCATATTTAACTCTTTCGTTACTGTATTTATTTTGCGATACTCTGTTTCTTTCAATTACTTTAAATGTAACAAAGAATTTAGTAAAATAACTTAGTTATCATTAAGCTAGTGTTAGGAACACATTATAACTAAGGTTTGGTGAAAGATTTTAATTCAAAACTTATGAAAGCAAGACATTTGTACTCAGAGCTAGAACTGGTCTCAACCAGGTTGGTAACGAAAGGGTTAATGTCAATACAAAATAGTAAGCCAAGGTGATGGATTGGTAAAATTGTTGGAGCACCAGATTATTTTGTCAGCTCTTTGTGTTCTGGAAGGTATATTTAATCTGTTGTCTGGTTTAATACATCCCCACCTGGTTCCCAGGTGCATTCAGCAGAATCAACACTATTGCAAGCATTGAAAGCAAGTCTGTGGCCTAAGGATAACCACTTCTCACCAGTCCTAAGGGACCATTGCTAAAATAAGGAGTCATAAACACTCTCCTTCTCTCTAAACAGTGAAATAAAACCATTATCATTCTATCATGTATTCAAGACATAAAATAGCTATGACTATATTTTCTAAAGCAGTTCTTCTCAGCCACTTCTTTGCCTATGGACCTCTTTGACTCCTATTTGACTCTACTGACCCCTCCTCCACCACACACACCTCCATGTTAAAAAAATTGTTAAAATACTTTGAAGTATAAGCAATTAATTGCTCATAAGCTTTGACGAAAAAATCTTATACGGACCCTGGTTGAGAACCACTGACCGAAAGTATCTCTCTCTTAAATTTCTTGCAACATCTGGTGTGTATTAAGCATTATAGATGTGGAAGAGTCCATTTCTGTCCAGAATAAACACAGCCAATTTCATCCTGTGAAAAAGATGCAACCTTTGAACTGAACTTGGACTGTATCAATATAAAAAATTGACTTTGGTAAGATTTGAACCCAGAAAAAATGATTTTGCTGACTCACTGCTGAAAGGTGACTTTGGTGGGATTTTAACTTGAAATATGTGGTTTTTTTTGTTGTTTGGTGCGCCAATGATTCAGCAATCAGTCTCTCATTTCATACATATAATTGTGGCTGTGTGGTAAGAAGTTTGCCCCCCCAACCACATGGTTCCAGGTTCAGCCCCCCACTGCTTGGCACTTTGGTAAAGCGTCTTCTACTATATCCTCAGGCCTTGTGAAGCTTTGTGAGTGGATTTGATAGACAGAGACTGAAAGAAGCCCATTGTATATATATGTGAGTGTGTGTATGTATGTGTTTGTCCCCCACCACCTCTTGACAACCAGTGTTGGTGTGTTTACATCCCTGTAGCTTAGTGGTTCAGCAAAAGAGACCAATATAATAAGTACCAGGTTTAAAAAAGTAAAACAGATAAGTACTGCAGTTGATTTGTTTTACTGAAACACTTCAAGACAATGACCCAGGATGGCTAAAGTCGAATGACTGAAGCAAGTAAAAAACAGAAAAGGTGCGTCTGAATGAGTGCAAGCTTGGTTTTTCTATTTAAGCCAATCAAGGTTTGGCATAACGACATTGATAAATTAATTAACTGGGGTTGATGTACTTGGTTAGACTCTCTCAGCAAGTTCTACAATCTGATAACCAGCAAAAGACTTAATGAACAGAAACGAAATAAATATTTATCAGTCGTACAAAATGATATGTGTTTGTATTTCTAATCTTTGATTTCATTCCATAAAAAGCAGGTAGGAAGCAAAGTACTGTTGCATTAATGGATATAGATAAATGTCTGTTTGTAAGAATGTGTACATCCAATTTTTCTTGCTTCATGCATTTCTCATTTTTGTATCTTTTCACCAGGAAAAATACGGCAGTTGATGTCTCACGTTTGTCTACACTTGATTGGCCTCTGTCATCCTAGAATTCCCTTTTCTGTGATGATGATGATGATGATGATGATGATGATGAGCTCTTGAGTCTGACAACATTACAATATTTTCATCCTCCAAAAAAATGTAAAAAAAAAAACAAAAAACCTGTTGCTACTACAAAACAAAATAAAACAAAACAAACCAATTGGTGCAAAATATATTTCTCCAATTTCCTACCCTATCCCCACCCCCACAGTCCACTCCCCATTCTCTTTACTACCACCCAACTTCTAGACTGCTTGGAGTGC
>NC_069004.1:193013-197031 GCF_001194135.2 Octopus bimaculoides
TATATATATATATATATATATATATATATATATATATATATGCATGTGTGTATATGTACAAGTGAGATATATACACATATGGCTATTGTTGAGGTAATTGTTCAGACCATGGCCACCACCTGTTGGTTTGCTTCCAGGAATTATTGCAGTATGCCGCACTATGATCCTTGCTTTAATTGTCCTCTCATTATTTGTTTATTTGCAAGAGACATAATCGTAATGTTTAAAAGTATATATTAAAAAACTCAGTTTTACAGACTGCAAATTGCAGTGTGTATGTATGTGTGTTGTACATGCTTGTATATATTTGCGTGTGTCTATATGTATGCATATACTTGTGTATATATATATATACATACAGACACACACTCAAACATGACAGTTGTCAAAGTGACTGTAGAGCAATGTGAGAGGAAGTGTCTTGCTCAAGAACGCAACACATTGCCTGATCCAGAAATTGAAACAGCAATCTTACAATTGTGAGTGCAACACACTAACCACAAGGCCATGTGCCCTCACATATATATACACATTTATCTGTGTGTGTGCTTATGATGTATGTGTCTTGTTTTGTTCTCAAAGAAATGAAAGTTGCACTCAATACCTGTTGTGTCGTGTAATTATTGTCCTCACCTCATTCTTCTGTCAGTGTTCAGTTTTCCATTCTTCACATTTGTTCAGGTGACACATTTATTTTCCCTATTCTAAAAAAATTGGGGACACACACAGTGTGTACATATAACACTTTTCTTTTCTCTCCTTCCTCTCCCCCACCCCACATTTTCTACCTGCTTTACTTTCCTCTTTTCTCCCATGACCATCAGCAAATTTCAATTTACTTATATATATATGTGTATATATATATATATATAAAAAACCAAAATTCCTCTTTTCTTTGATTTTTGTTTTGCTTTTGTTATATTTCTCTTTCAATTCCAAAGCTCACTGTTTGGCACTGTTGCAAAGAATCCTTCCTACCTTGTTGAAGAATTTCTGAAACTACCCCCATCCCATGTATGCATGTAACTGAGAGAGTCTGTATGAGTGCATATATAAATCAAATTATAAACCACCCACAAAATAGGAACGAAAACACACACACACACACACACACACACACAAAAGCTTTTTGTATAATAGTTATTATTTTAATTCAAAATGGCTTTATACAGGTTTCATTACTAAAGTGCATGTGTGGGATATGTATGCCTGAATGTGTGTGTATATAATATATATACATATATAGACATACATATTTAAGTTGTTTAATGACAATTGTTATTACCTATCTTTCTCATTACTATCCTCCTGTCTACTCCCTCTTATATATATATATATATAAATAAATATGTATATATATATGTATATATCTTAAATAAGGTGGGTATGAATGTGGTCACTTGACTTGCTAGAAGTAACTGCTAAATTGCACCCTACAATCTTATAAAGGAAGAACACATTGGCTAATGTTGTCTTGGCTACAGTTTTGAAGAAGATAGCGTATCCATAGCTGAAATATTTTTGATTGTAGGTCTTCTCGGTCAGAGCTGACCTGGGGCTAAACAACAACATACATATGTCTCTCTCTCTCTCTCTCTACAATCTATCTGTCTTTCCTCCTTTCTTTCTTGGTCTATTTTTTTTTCCATTATCTTTCTCCTCTCTCTCTCTCTCTCTCCTTCGATTAAAGATAAAAAGAATGAAATACTTTAAGAATATGGAGGTAGGTACAAAAAATAACCCTCAAAATAAAAATATAAAAACACTATCACCACCTCCCCAAGAAACAAAAATGAATTTGATACATTTTCCTTGCTGGAAATAATCAACTGGAATTGTTACCATCCTATTGAATGGAATCTGGGACATTTTCCTTTCTCATGTACAGGATTAACATTGGATCAGTGAAAAGAAAAAAAAAAGAGAAACAAATTAAATAAATTACAAAGAAATGAAAATAATTCGTTTTTATATATTTTATTTTTTTGTATAATGAACTGAATTAGTTTCAAATAGTTAACGCTTTGTATTTTAATTGTATAATTTTACTATTCGTTTTTGTTCTTTAGCATAATAATAATACTATATATATCATTTAAAAATTTTATTTTGTGGGGGAGATTTCCTTTTTTCCTTATTTTTGTTCTTATTTTCATTATAGAGTTTTTTTTTTTTTTAATTGTTTCATTTTAAATATATCACAGATTAATTTCTTGTGTTCTTCTGCCGCTGGAAGTTTACTTTCACTGATATTTTGTAATTCTTGATGCTAGTCACAAAAAGTAAAAAAAAAAAGACATGTTAATTCTTGTCAAAGCTCAAATTATAATACAGCCACAAATATTTTGTTGAAACTTTGTAAAGTATAGTAGTTGTTTGCAAGGGAAGGTGGGGTGGGGGCAGTGGCAGTGACATCTTATGGTGTCAACACTATGCAATTCTTGCTGGTGAGAAATTTGAAAGATCGCTTTGGTCCAATGGTAGACCATCCGTCATATTTGAAGTCCCATGGACAGCCTTGAACTTCTACCCAAAAAAAGGGTTTATATGCTATTATTTGAGCTTTATGAGTTTGAAAGAACTGCAGTGTGGCATTTGCCCAGTTCTGGAACCATTTAGCCAGCTTGCCACCAAAAGCGGTCAATTTTCTGTTGTGAATTCAGAATGATGAAAGGCGAGATGCTGTGAAACAAACCCAAGATGGACAACAATGATATTGTGCTGCCAGCTGTGTAGCCGTAAAAGATAAATAAACCATTATAATCGCGACTGAGGAATTGGGATCAATTAATTTCATTGTTCTGTGAACTCGACTAAATTATAAACAATGTTAAAAATATATCTTACCTTTTAATTTGTTGTTAATCCTTTCAAGGGATTCCATAAGTCGTTGTTCTTCGAGAGATAATATTGTTGGACCTATAACGTAGCAAAAAAAAAAAAAAAAAAAATTTTATATTCACATATTTACAAGAGCCAACCTCTGCATAGTCATTCAACCTGCTAGAAATAGCAGCCAACTTATATATGATGGTTTATGGTGGGCACATGGAAGATGGGTGCTCAATACATGTAGAGAATATATTTTTTTTTAAACTGGAACGAATGTACGTACGTATGTACATACGTACGAAAGAACGAACGAACAAACGAACGAAAGTATGTACATACATCCGTACGAAGGAACGAAATGAAGGGCCGAACGGACGAAAGAACGAACACAAGAACAATGAACGTACGTACGTTCGTTCGTTCGTTCGTATGTACGTAGATACGTACGTACGTAAGTTCGTTCGTTCGTTCGTACGCACGTACGCATGTTTGTTCGTACGAACGTTCGTTCATACTTATGTTCGTACGTTCTTTCGTTCGTTCATACGGACATACGCACGTTCGTACCTTCATTTCGCTCCTTCGTTCGCTCGTACGTACGTACGATCGTAAGTTCGTTCATTCGTTCGTAGGTACGCACATTCGTTTCACTCGTTCCTATGTTCATTCGTTCGTTTTTTCGTACGTACCATCGTTCCCTCGTACGTTCATTTGTTTGTTCGTTCGTTGTTTCGTTCGATCATTCGTTCGTTCGTTCTTACGTATGTACGTTCTTTCGTTATTTCCTGTCTACGTAATACGTACGTAAGTTCGTTCGTAAGGACGTACGTTCGATCTTTCGTTTGTTCTTACGTACGTACGTTCTTTCGTTATTTCCTGCCTACGAAATACGTACGTACGTTCGTTCGTACGTTTGTTAGGTCGTTCGTACTTTCGTTCATACGTACGCACGTACGAATGATCGAACGTACGAACGAAAAAATGAACGATCAAACGTACGAACGAAATAAACGATCGAACGAACGAACGGACGTACGTACCTACGTACGAAGGAAGGAACGAACGTACGTAAGTACGAACAAACGATCGAAAAAAGGAACGAACGAACAAACTAACAAAGGAACGCGCGAACGAACGAATGTACATACGAACGAATGAACGAACAAAGGAACGAAAGAACGAACAT
>NC_069004.1:197131-197681 GCF_001194135.2 Octopus bimaculoides
CGCTCGTTCATTCATTCTTACGTAGGGACGTATGTACATGCTTTCGCTCGATCGTACGCACCTACATTCGTTTGTTCGTTCGTTCTTTCGATCATCTGGTCGTTTATTCGTACGTATGTACGTACGGACATATGTACGTTCGTACGTTCGCTCGTTCTTTCTTTCGATCGTTCGTACGTATGTTTATTCGTTTGTTCGGTCGTTCGTACGTTCGATCGTTCGTTCGTACTTACGTTCGTTCTTTAGTTCGTCAGTTCCTTTGGTACTTTAGTTCGTCAGTTCCTTTCGTACTTTCGTTCGTTCGATCATTCGTACGTATGTACGCAAGTTCGTTCGTACGTACGTACGTTCGTTCGTTCTTTCATAAAAACGTACGTATGTCCGAACGTTAGTACGTTCGTTCATACGTACGTAATTACGTACGCACGTTCTTTCTTTCGTTCGTTCATTTGTATGTACGTACGTACTGGTGTTATTTCGTTCGTTCATACGTACGTACGATCGTTCGCAGGCTCGATCGCTCGTACGTACGGATGTATGTACGTATGTT
>NC_069004.1:197799-200285 GCF_001194135.2 Octopus bimaculoides
ACGTTCGCTCGTTCTTTCTTTCGATCGTTCGTACGTATGTTTATTCGTTTGTTCGGTCGTTCGTACGTTCGATCGTTCGTTCGTACTTACGTTCGTTCTTTAGTTCGTCAGTTCCTTTGGTACTTTAGTTCGTCAGTTCCTTTCGTACTTTCGTTCGTTCGATCATTCGTACGTATGTACGCAAGTTCGTTCGTACGTACGTACGTTCATTCGTACGTAGGTTTGTTTGAACGAACGATCGAACGAAGGAATGAACAAAGAACGAACAAACGAACGGACGTACGTACCTACGTACGAAGGAGCGAACGAACAAACGAACGAACGAACGTACGTACATACGATCGAACAAAGGAACGAACAAAAGAAAGAACGAACGAAGAAACTAACAAACGAACGCACATAGTTACGAACGTACCTACGTACGTACGAATGAACGAACAAATGAACGAAAGCATGTACAGAGGTCCGTACGTACGAACGAAGGAACGAAATGAAGGAACGAAAAAACGTACGTACATATGTCCGTACGTACATACGTACGAATGAACGACCAAATGAACGAACGAATGTACGTACGTACGAACGAACGACCGAAAGAACGACGTACCTACGAACGAACGAACGATCGAATGAACGACAGAACGAACGAACATATGTACGTATGAACGAACGTACGTTCGTTTATTCGTACGTTCCTTCATTTCGTTCTTTCTTTAGTACGAACTAACGAAAGAATAAACGAACGAACGCACGTACATACCTCCGTACGTACGAACGAATGAACGAGCGAACGTACGAATGAAGAAACGAAATGAAAGAAAGAACGAACGTACATATGTCCGTACGTACATACGTACGAATAACGACCAAACGGAAGAACGAACGTACGTACGTTCATTCGTCAGTTCGTTCGTACATTCTGTCGTTCGTACATACGTACGTTCGTTCGTTCATTTGGTCGTTCATACGTACGCACGTGCGTTCGTTCGTACGTAGGTACGTACGTAAGTTTGTTCGTTCTTTGTTCATTCCTTCGTTCGATCGTTCGTTCAAACAAACCTACGTACGAATGAACGTACATACGTACGAACGAACGAAAGTACGATCGTACGTACGAACGAACAAAGGAACGAGTGAAACGAAAGAACGAACGAATGTACGTACGTAAATACGTACGTGCGAACGAACATACCTACGTACGAACAAACGAACGAAAGCATGTACATACATCCGTGCGTACGAACGAATGAACGAGCGATGGTACATACGTACGAACGAATGGACGAAACGAAGGAACAAATGAACGTACGTATGTCCGTACGTACATACGTACGAATAAACGACCAAAGGAACTGACGAACTAAAGAACGAACGTAAGAACGAACGATCGAACGAACAAACGTACGAACGACCGAACAAACGAATAAACATACGTACGAACGATCGAAAGAAAGAACGAGCGAACGAACGAACGTACGTATGTCCGTACGTACATACGTACGAATAAACGACCAGACGATCGAAAGAACGAACGAACAAACGAATGTAGGTGCGTACGATCGAACGAACTAACGAGCGAAAGCATGTACATACGTCCCTACGTAAGAATGAATGAACGAGCGAACGAACGATTGTGCGTACGAACGAACGATCGTACGTACGTACTAAAGAAGGAACGAAATGAAGGAACGTACGAATAAACGAACGTACGTTCGTTCATACGTACATATGTTCGTTCGTTCTGTCGTTCATTCGATCGTTCGTTCGTTCGTACGTACGTAGGTACGTCGTTCTTTCGGTCGTTCGTTCGTACGTACGTTCGTTCGTACGTACATTCGTTCGTTCATTTGGTCGTTCATTCGTACGTATGTACGTACGTTTTTTCGTTCCTTCGTTCGTACGTACGGACCTCTGTACATGCTTTCGTTCATTTGTTCGTTCATTCGTACGTACGTAGGTACGTTCGTAACTATGTACGTTCGTTCGCTCGTTCGTTTGTTAGTTTCTTCGTTCGTTCTTTCTTTTGTTCGTTCCTTTGTTCGATCGTATGTACGTACGTTCGTTTGTTCGTTTGTTCGTTCGCTCCTTCATACGTAGGTACGTACGTCCGTTCGTTCTTTTCTTTGTTCCTTCCTTCGATCGTTCATTCTTTCGTTCGTACGAACGAACGAATGTACGTAGTGTACTTACGAACGAACAAACCTACGTACGTACGTGCGTACTAATGAACGAACATACGTTCATACATCCGTACGTACCAGAGATCGAACCTACGAACGAGCGTACGTTCGAACGAGCGAACTAATACAAGTACGTACGTACATACGAAAGAATGTGCGTACGTAATTATGTACGTATGAACGAACAAACGAACGGAAGTACGTAAGTACCAACGAACTAACGAACGAACGTTCGTACATACGTGCGTACGTACGAATGAACGAACGTACGTACGTATGAACAAACATACGTACGAACGAACAAAC
>NC_069004.1:200954-202401 GCF_001194135.2 Octopus bimaculoides
CGTTCCTTCGTTCGTACGTACGGACCTCTGTAGATGCTTTCGTTCGTTTGTTCGTTCATTCGTACGTACGTAGGTAGTTCGTTCGTACGAACCTACGTACGTACGAACAATCAAACGAATTACGTAGTGTACGTACGTACAAACGAACGAACAAAAGAGCGAACTTACGTACGTGCGTACTAATGAACGAACGAACGAACATACGTTCATACATCCGTATGTACCAGCGATCGAACCTGCGAACGAGCGTACGTACATACGAACGAAAGAATGTGCGTACGTACTTACGTACGTATGAACGAAAGAACGAACGAACAGATGTACGTATGAACGAAAGAACGAACGAACAGATGTACGTACGTACCAACGAACTAACGAACGAACGAACGTTCGTGTGTACGTACGAATGAACGAACGTACGTACGTACAAACGACCTAACGAACGAACAAACGTACGTACGTATTACGTAGGCAGCAAATAAGGAAAGATCGAAGTACGTATGTACGTACTTACGAACGAACGTAAGTACGTACGAACGAACGAACGAAAGCATGTACATACGTCCGTACGTACGAATGGACGAACTTCCGATCGTACGAACGAACGTACGTACGCATGAACGAACGAACGTACGAACAAACATACGTACGAACGAACTTACGTACATACATACGTACGAACGACCTAGCGAACGAACAAACGTACGAACGAACGAAAGATCGAACGTACGTACGTATTACGTGGGCAGGAAATAACGAAAGAACCTACGTAAGTAAGAACGAGCGAATGATCGAACGAACAAACTTACATACGAACGAAGGAACGAACGAACGAATGAAAGAACGTACGTACGAACGAACAAAGGAACAGGTGAAACGAAAGAACGAACGAATGTACGTACGTAAATATGTACGTACGTACAAACGAAAGAGAGAACGAACGAACGTACCTGCGTACGAACAAATGAACGAAAGCAGGTACATACGTCCGTACGTACGAACTTACGATCGTACGTACGAACGAACGAAGGAGCGGAATGAAGGGACGAACGAACGTACGTACATACGAACGAATAAACGAACTGACGACCGTACGAACGATTGAAGGAACGAACGAACGTACGCATGTCCGTACGTACATACGTACGAATAAACGACCAAAGGAACTGACGAACGTACGTACGAATGTACGAAAGAACTAACGAACGAACGTAAGTACTAACGAACGTACGTACGAACGAATGAGCGTACATACGTACGAACGAAAGAATGTACGTACGTATGAACGAACGAAAGAACGTACGTACGAACGAACGTTCGTACATACGTACGTACGTACGAAAAAACGATCGAACGGACGAATGTACGTACGAACGAAAGCATGTACATACGAATGAGCGAGCGAACGAATGAGCGAGCGAACGTACGAACGAACGATCGTACATAT
>NC_069004.1:202814-203836 GCF_001194135.2 Octopus bimaculoides
AACGTACATTCGTTCTTACGTTCGTTTATTCGTTCGTACGAACGTACGTACGTTCATTCATCAGTTCTTTCGTACATTCTGTCGTTCGAACGTATGTACGAACGTTCTTTCGTTAGTTCGTACGTACGTACATACGTACGAACGAACATACAAACGAACGAAAGCATGTACATACGTCTGTACGTACGAAAGAGCGAACGAACGATCGTACGTATGTACTAACGAAGAAACGAAATGAAGGAACGAACGTACGTTTGTCCGTACGTACATACGTACGAATAAACGACCAAACGAACGCAAGAACGAACGTACGTACGTTATTTCGTTATTCGTACATTCGTTAGTTCGTACCTGCGTTCGTTTATTCGTTCGTTCTTACGTATGTTCGATCGTTCTGTCGTTCATTCGATCGTTCGTTCGTACGCACGTACTTACGTACGTACATACGTTCTTTCCTTCGTTCGTAGAACGTACGTACGTTCATTCCTTATTCGTACGTTCGTTCGTTCATTTGTTCGTTCATTCGTACGTATGTACGAACGGACATACGTACGTTCTTTCGTTCCTTCATTTCGTTCCTTCGTTCGTACTTTCGTTCGTACGTACGGACCTCTGTACACGCTTTCGTTCGTCTGTTCGTTCATTCGTACGTACGTAGGTACCTTCGTTCGTTCGCTCGTTCGTTTGCTCGTTCGTTCGTTCATTCGAGCGTACGTACGAACGAGCGAACGTACGTACGAACGAACGAACTTACGTATGTACGTACGTATTACGTAGGCAGGAAATAACGAAAGAAAATACGTACGTAAGAACGAACGTACGTATGTACGTAGGCACGAACGAATTTACGGACGTGCGTATGTACGTACGAACGAAAGAAAGAAGGAATGAACGTACGAACAAAAGTATGAACGTACGAAAGAACGTACGTATGTCCGTTCGTACATACGTACGAATGAACGAACAAATGAACGAACGAACGTACGAATAAGGAATGAACGTACGTACGTTCTACGAACGAA
>NC_069004.1:207799-209222 GCF_001194135.2 Octopus bimaculoides
CGTAAGTTCGTTCGTTCGTACGTATGTACGTACTTGTGTTAGTTCGTTCGTACGTACGTACGCTCCTTCGCAGGTCCGATCGTTCGTGCGTACGGATGTATGAACGTATGTTCATTCGTATGTACGTACGTTCATTCCTTCTTTCTTTCGTTCGTACGTACATACGCACGTCCGTAAATTCGTTCGTGCCTACGTACATACGTACGTTCGTTCTTACGTACGTATTTTCTTTCGTTATTTCCTGCCTACGTAATACGTACGTACATACGTAAGTTCGTTCGTTCGTACGTATGTACGTACTTGTGTTAGTTCGTTCGTACGTACGTACGCTCCTTCGCAGGTCCGATCGTTCGTGCGTACGGATGTATGAACGTATGTTCGTTCGTTCGTTCATTAGTACGTACGTAAGTACCTACGTTCGTTCGCTCACTCACTCTTACGATGTACGTACGTACGCTCGTTCGTTCCTACGTTAGTTCGTTCGTCCGTTCTTACGTACGTATGTTCGTTCTTTCCTTCGTACGTACTTACTTTTGTTCGTATGTTTATTCGTTCGTTCTTTAGTACGTTCGTACGGAATAATGTACGTTCGTTTGTTCGTCCGTACGTACGTATGAACGTACGTTCGTTCATTCTTACGTACGAACGTTCATTCCTGCGTCCGGACGTACGTACAAACGTTCATTCGTTCAAATGTACGTACGTTCGTCCGATATTTCGAGCCTACATACATACGTTCGTTCGTTCATACGTACGTACGTAAGTTCATTCTTTCGGTCGTTGTTACGTACGTACGTTCGTTCTCTCCTACGTACGTACGAGCGTTCGTTCGTTCGTAGGTACGTACGTACATTCATTCGTTCATTCCTCTGTTTGTTCGTTTGATTGTTTCGTTTGCTCCTTCGCTCGTTCGTTCGTAATGATGTACGTTGGTTCGTTCTTTTGTACGTACGTTCGATCGCACGTTCTTGTGGCCTCAGTCTCGTTCTTTTGGCGCCAGGCCCGTTATTGCATCCCTAGTGACGTTCTTGCGGCTTCGGGAACGCTTTTGCGGCGCCGGACACGTACTTACGGCCCCAGGTATGTGTATTCGGCTCCAGACACGTTCTTGCGGTGCCAGGCACCTTCATGCGGCCCGAGGCGCGTTCTTGTGGACCGAGGCACGTTTTTGCGGCGCAAGGCACGTTTTTGAGGCTGCAGACACGTTCTTGCGACGCCAGGCATGTTCTTGCGTCCCCGGGCACGTTATTACGTTTCCTGGCACGTTATTGCGGCCCCAGACATGTTCTTGCGGCGCCGAAAACGTACTTGCAGAACCGGGCACGTTGTTGTGAAGCCGGACACGTTCTTGCGGTGCCAGGCACCTTCATGCGGCCCGAGGCGCGTTCTTGTGGACCGAGGCACGTTTTTGCGGCGCAAGGCA
>NC_069004.1:209595-212718 GCF_001194135.2 Octopus bimaculoides
ATGGTGAAATAAATTCTCAGTTTTATTTTCAATATCTAAATACTCGCACAATACTAATGAAAGCAACTAAAATAAGCTGAAACTTCAAAGTAACTCAATCTTTTTCTTATGAAAATTAAAAAGATGTGCATACTCGACAGAGTGTAAGTATCTTGAGAGAAAAGTTGAACCTAAGAAGCATCAGATGTGGTGTGCAAGAGAGACGATTGCACTGGTATGGACATGTGGCGAGAATGGATGAGGATAGCTGTGTGAAAATGTGCCACACCCTAGCGGTTGAGGGAACTTGTGGAAGAGGTAGACTCAGGAGACGGTGAAGCAAGACCTTCGAACATTAGGCCTCACCGAGGCAATGACTTCTGACCGAGACCTTTGGAAATATGCTGTGCGTGAGAAGACCTGGCAAGCCAAGTGAGACCATAATCTGAGGCCTCTGCCAGGGGAGTAGCCAGCCCACTTATGTGTACCTTTCCTTCTTTGGACACTAAACTCGGCTTGCAAAGATCTGTTGGGGCAAGTGAAACCGAAATCGTGATGGCACCTGTACCAGTGGAGTGCTAAGAGCACCGTCTGAGCGTGATCGTTGCCAGTACTGCCTGACTGGTCTTCGTGCCTGTGGCACGTAAAGGCACCCACTACACTCACGGAGTGGTTGGCATTCAGCTGTAAAAACTCTGCCAGATCAGATTGGAGCCTGGTGAAGCCATCTGGTTCACCAGTCCTCAGTCAAATCGTCCAACCCATGCTAGCATGGAAAGTGGACGTTAAACGGTGATGATGAATGTATTGAAAGGTATTCAGTGATCCTTCAATTGATTTTTGACTGTTTGTCTGCATAAAAGTCTCCCCCTCTCTCCCCCTCCGTGTGTGTCTTCCAACAAACTATTTTCATTTCTGTTCTTTCCAGCTCTTCTGTTGCTCTGCTTTACCTATGTCTCCCCCATCATTAAACAGAAACATCTCACACATGAAAACGGTATCTGAATATTCCTTCAAGCTTCATAATGCCAATGTTTGGCCCCCAGTTTCTGCGATGGTAAGCAGAAGAGAGATAAATTTCCCTGGGATATGTTGATAGTCTATATGGAAATATTTTCAGATGGAACCACATTGATGTAAGAATAAAGACTGAGGGAAGTGGTGGTGGTGGTGGTGATGCACTTGCTGTTGATGGTCATGGGAATGCTGCTATTGATGCAGAGGTGGTGGTACTGATGATGATGATGATGATGATGATGATAATGGCAGTAGTAATAATAGTGGCATTGGTGGTGGTGGTGGCAATTGTAGTGGTTGTTGTTTATCTCAAAGTCAGCGCTGATCAAGCAGACCTATGATCAAAGGCAATCCAGTTGTGACCTCCCTATCTGTTAATAGATGTTTACGACTACATTATTCAATGTGATGTGTCCTTTTCTCATAAGCAGCAAAGAGTCATGTAGCGTTGGTCTTTAGCCCCAAGAACAACAACCCTCTATGCTCAAAGGCATTCCAGCCATGACCAACCTGTCTTTATCTTCATCATTTAAAATCTAAACACCATTCTGATACAATTTGACCAGAGCTGCTCAGGTTCCATTTGTCTGTTCTGGCATAGTTTCTATGGCTGGATGCTGCCCTTCCTAATGCCAGCCACTTTACAGAGGGTGGCACTGGGTGCTTTAAACGTGGCACCAACACGAGTGCTTTTATGTGGCACCAGCACTCACGAACTTGAAAGACTAGCATCTGAGCTGATAGAGGGATGGATGCACGGACAGCCATCACTTGACGTGTCTCCTAAAGCACAGCAGACCACTTTGTCCTTTGCCATCCCCTCTGTGAGGCCCAACTTCTGAAGATTCTTCCTGAGTCTACCCACTTCTACATGTTTCCTCCACAATTAGAGATCAGCACTTCTTGATGCAGCTTAGAAAAAAAAAAGAAAAAAGAAAAACGCTAGGGTCAATTTGTTTGACTAAAACCCTTCAGCAAAAAGAGACCAACAGAACAAGTACAAGGCTTACAAAGAATAAGTCCTGGGGGTCAAGTTCTTCAACTAAAACCCTTCAAGGTGGTCTTCCAGTATGGCCACAGTCAAATGACTGAATGTGTATATATCTTTTATCTTTTACTTGTTTCAGTGACTGTACTGTGGCCTGCCTTGAAAGGGTTTTAGTCAAGCAAATGAACCCCAGGACTTATGTTTTTTTTTTTTAAAGCCTGATATTTATTCTTATTCTGTTGGTCTCTTTCGCAAACCAGGTTGTCAAGTGGTGGAGCAGGCAAACACACACACACATATATGACAGGCTTCCATACAATTTCCATCTCTTAAATTCACTCACAAGGATTGGTCATCCTGAGCCCAAGGTGACACACAATGGAACTGAATCGAAAAGCAGGAGGCTGCAAAGGGGGCTCCAGAACTACATGGCCATGCCTGTGCCTACAGCTTCAGAATCCCATAGGAAATGGAACCCTGATTTAGTCCTTCCTTCTGGTTTAAACATTGCTGAGTTTGTTCTTGTTAGACGTTATTATTGCTGTTGTTGTTGTTTCTATGTGAAAGCAGTGAAGGCACAGAGGCAATGGTTGAAGTATTCGGCTCACAATCAAAAATCATGAGTTCAATTCCCGGCAACATGTTGTATCCTTGAGCAAGACACTTTACTTCACACAGCTGGGTTATACCTGTAATTGAAAACGGTCAGCCTTGTCACATTCTGTGTTGTTACTGAATCTAGCTTAAGGGTTCATGCGCCTGTGAAGTGCTCAGTCACGTGTGAATTTAACCCTCGTTGTCATTAGCAACCAGCGACAGAGTGCCAGTTATTTGAAAGCTGTACAAAGCCATTTTCAGATGATTTATACAAGAGATAGAGGGGGGGAGCAGAGGAGGAAGAGGAGGAGGGTAGAGACGTGCGAAAGTTACCTTTAATGTGCAGCTGTCTTCTGTTAAACACCTGCTGCTCTGCTGCAGCATGGTTCATTGCAACCATCGTTTGCTTGTCTGTCACGTTGAGTAGCTTGGAGTAGTCTTCGGCTGCGAGAAATGCAGCCAGGCTTTCACTGACTGAAATTGGGTGAGAAAGGTATAAGAGAGAAAGAGAGAGAGAGAGAGAGAGAGAGAGAGAGAGAGGC
>NC_069004.1:212728-216777 GCF_001194135.2 Octopus bimaculoides
AGAGAGAGAGAGAGAGAGAGAGAGAGAGAGAGAGAGAGGCTGGTGGTGGGTTGGTGGTGGTGGTGGTGTAGGCTGTGAAGATGATGTACAAGGTGAGGGTGGTTGTACATGTTACTGTTCTCCCTTGTTATTGTTGGTGGTGGTGGGAGGGTGAAGGAGTAGGGAAGGTAGAAACGGTGTAGATGTTAATGCTGGTTGGTATTTGTTGTTAGTGGGTGGTAGAGGTATAGGTGATGACAATGAGGGGGTAGTGGTGGTAAGGGGGTTGATGATAAGGAGGATATAGGCATTATTGAGGGAGGCAGCCACCTGTTGCACATGGTGGTGATGGTGATGGTGGTGGTGGTGGTAGTGATGGCAAAAAAATATATTTCTGCTGCAAATCTTTACCAATCTTCAGCAAAAACAACAACATCAATAACAAAATGTTACATTATTGATTATTAATTTCCCATCATATATTTTATCACTTATAAATCACTAAAATAATTTACATAATTATAACTAAAGAATTTTTTTTTCTTTTATATATCAGTAAACTTTTTCAATGTCTGGTGAATGCTTAGAAGTGTAGAGTATTCTTCTATTTTCTAACTGAAACTGAAAAGAAGAAATTTCAGAAAAAGTCACTTATAACCTTTTAACATTTAAACTGTGTCCAGCCCAAATATTCTGCTTGTTTTATATTCAAACTGGCCGGATCTGGCCTCTCACACCCCTCACCCCATAATGTCATTCTACAACTAAACAATCACAATATCAAAATCTTGAAACTACAAGTTAGTGCAAGATTAAAGTTGTGAGGTTTAAGCCTTTTTTTAGTTTTCCATATTGGTTTTTAGAGAACTTCTTTTGATTTTCAATGTGGCCAAAATTTCAACTGCAGTTGAGGGTGTCCCCAACCTTTGCTATAAAACAGTCACAAGCAAACTGCAGCCCTGGGTACTTTCTGAATGGTACACCCTACAAAAAATTGCCTTACACCTTTTTCAGTAGAGCAGCTTGCCTGATAATTAGCCATGTGTCATGCTGCCTGCTTCTCAAAAAAAAGCTGCCACTGATTCAGGGATGATGATGATGATGATGGGCATACTTCATGAAGACCTGGTTATAATCCTTAAAAGACTGAATGTTAATTTCTGAAAAGATGATTGCACTCTGCCCTAATCCAATGCACTCACCACATGTTAATGCTGTGCACAAGTCCAATGGTGTTTTCAAACTGACAAATATCCATCTCCAATGGCTTACACATCCTCACTGCAAACTCCACCAAAATCAGTACATTTTCAGCCCTCCCTTCCCTCACACCTCCTTTTTCTATTCACGAGAGCACTCAATAGAATTTCTTTCAATATAATTCTTCATTCACGATGATCTTGGACAAGTTTAAAAGTTGGCAGTATCATATATATTAACCCTAACCACCTGCCTATGTCTTTCCATTTACAACCATCACTGGACCCCACTTTCCAACAGCATATACTACATTACTTTCATCTGGTTCTGTGCCTACTTACAGCCAGGTAGGTTCAGGCCGAGCACAAAGTATAACCTAGTGCCACACCCTCTTCAGTACAGAGCAACCCCTGCCCTCCTTCATCTTTCACTCTCCTCCCTTACATTGGGATGAAAATCAGCCAATTTTGTTTTTCTGGCAGGATTTGGACTTGAAAATAAAAGAGAAATAATTCAGACGTGGAAATTGCTGGAAAAAGAGAAGAAATATCAGACTCACCTTGTGTGTGAACACTGGGCATTGGTTTCACTTTGTTCCGTACATTACTGTTCTCTGTCTTGCTCAATGTACCATCATAATAACAATGACTACTGTCATTATTATTATTATTATTATTATTATTACCATTATTGTTGTTGTTATTGTGAATGGCATGAGAGTGTTGTTTGGCTTTCTGCTGTAGAAAGGCAAGTCGTCTCAGATAGTTGTCGGATTTCTCCATGGAGTTGAAATTGTCGAAACCATTCTGATGTACAATACTCAGGTTATTGCCCCAGCCTGGCATTTTGCAGGTGAGCAATCGACCATTAAAGTGAATGGGCTGTGTGTTTGCAGCTACCTGTTGTTGTTGTTGTTGTTGCTGCTGGTATTTTACATGTAGTTGTTGCTGGGGATGATGATGGTGTTTTTGGTGGTATGTAGAGTTCTGTTTGAAACAGGATTTCACTTTCTGCCACACCAAATTGATTTCTTCATCTGTGGGTGTCTTGTCTACATGGAGACCTACGGGTGGCTTGGATGGCACCCCACCAGCAGATAGCAGTTTTCTCCTCTCACCTAAGTTTGAAGCAGGCTTCTTGTTCCCGCTCTGGTTTGAAATGTTTGACAATGCCGGACTGTTGACTGGAAGCGGGATCTGAGAACTGAACATATTCTTCAGCTTCCCCATGGTGATGTGTTGTATGCCAGGTTTCTTATCTGCAGGTTTCCCACTTGTCATAGTCTCGTTACAGCTGTTTGTCAATGCCTGGCCATCATTATTGACACTAGACTGTGGTATAATAAAAGCTTTTGCTGAAGGGCGACTTCCATACTGATTTTCTTGATTTTCTTTTACAATTCCACTCTTTTCACCTACAAAAACAAAGCATCACATTACCACAGCCTTTGGCATAAAACAGTCATAAGCATTGCATGACACTGATGCTCATTCACAAATCTCATTTGGTATCAAGAAAAGGATGAACACACACACACACACACACACACACACACACACACACACACACACACACACACACACACACACACACACACACACACACACACACACACACACACAACAGGCTTCTTCCCATTTCCAATTACCAAACCCACTCAAAAGGCTGGGTCTATACTTGCCAAAGATGCCATGCAGTGGGATTGAACCTGAAATCATATGGCTGAAGAGCAAATTTCTTAGCCAGGCAGCCATGCCTACCTCTATAATGCTGACCGCTGGGTAGAGAAATGCCTGAGATCGAAGAGGAAGGAAACTTTGGAAGGGGGAAACTGAGGAAGACATGGCCAGAAGTAATGAATGGTTAGACATGATGTGCGAGTGGACCTGTCCAACCCATACAAGCAGAGAAAAGCGAAGGTAATGATGGTGATGATGACAACATTGACAATGGTGGTGGCAATGATAATGATCATAGTGATGAAGATGATGCTGATGATGATGCTGATGATGACTATAATGATCGATGATAATGATGACAAGGATGATGAAATATAAGCTTTTTTTTTAATGGGGTGGAGGGAGGACAGTACCAGTGACATTTTTCAGAAGTTCATCCCACTCAATATCTGACCCCTTATCCTTGCAACAAGATGGACCCAACTAACAGCACCCTTGGTTTGGTGGTAGTCTTATACAGGGTGATGGATTAAGTCAACTGCAGTCTGCACATGTGTATGTTTGTGTGTCACACCACTTGACAACCAGTGATGGTTTGTTTACAGTCTTGTCACTTAACAGTTCAACAGAAAGAGACTGACAGAATAAATACTAGGCTTAAAAAGAAGCACAGGAGTTGATTTGATTGACTAAAACTTCTAAGGCTGCAGATCTCCCCCTCACGGCCACAGTCCAACGAATAAAACAAGACTGTGTGTTAACACCCTACCTTGATATGTATTGGTGGGGTCAGCCTTACACTTCAAGCCAGTGGTCAATGGTTTGTCCGCTGCAAAACCTGCTATTTTGTCCTTAACAATGTTTGAAGTCTGCAACTGTTTCTCACACAGGATGTTCTCCATTGCAAAGTGAACATGCTTCTTGGATGGCTGTCAATAATTTAAACAATTTAAAAACAGAAATTAATGCAGAGTGGAAGACACAATAAAATAATTACAGTCAACGTAATTCTCACCACAACCTTTTTGGCATTTTTCAAACGAAGCACATGGCTCAGTGGTCAGGGAACTTGGCTTGTAATCGTACATACATATATATATATATATATATATATATATATATATATACACATACATACATATATATATATATATATATATATATACACATACATACATATATATATATATA
>NC_069004.1:217430-226895 GCF_001194135.2 Octopus bimaculoides
ATATATGTATATATGTGAGAGAGAGAGAGAGAATGCATGCACATATTTCACAGCAAAAATATATCTTAAAAACATACTTTCTCATTTCTGTCAGTATTCTCCCTTTGATTGGTTGAATAATGTAAACGAGTAATTTCCAGGCTGTCTTTTAGTTGAAAAGGGATTGCTGATTGGTTGACATTGGCATCAGTCTGATGTTTCAGAATACTACGGACAGATTTGCCATTCTTCTTAATCTGTGTCCCAGCTCTAACTTCTTCACAACCATTACCATTTGTCTCAAGATTCTTTCCATTGGAATGGTAACTGTGAAAGTTGTGTTTCTTCTGATCTTTGTATCCTGGATGCGTTTCCTCTGATGCCAGAACCGACTGCTTTCTCACAATAACTTTTGGTGTTACATGGCAACAAGGCATTATAGGATTGTAATTATTATAGTTATTACTGTCATCATCAATATCATCATCAGCATCACTATCATCATTGTCATTGTCCCATTTTTTTAATGCAGGACAACTTGAGTTTGATTTCTTTTGATTTGAAATGACAACAGTTGAGGCATTTTCTGGTCCAGTTTTACTAGCTTTCTTGTTTGCTGTCACATGATCAGATACTTCATGTTTTGCTTCAGGATTGGTTGAATTCCATCTGGTTTGACAGTTAGGGGATGAATTCTGTTTGTGTGCGTGACAATGGTTGACAAAATTATGCTTTATTTCTTGATGATTAGTGGTTGAATTCTGTCTTGTTCTTTGATAACTATTAGCTGAATTTTGTCTAATTGCTTGATGGTTATTGGCTGAAGTTTGCCTTGTTGATTGATAGCTAGTGGTTGAATACTGTTCTTTGGTTGGTGTAGTAGCATTGGTCACAGTATTCTTACAAGTAGATGCCATGTTACTTTTGGAACTCTCTGTAGTTTTATGAATTATAGAATTACAACCAGTTTGAAGAGCAACATCTGGTTGAGTGTCTGCATGTTGGTTTTCTGAAGCTGGCCCATTCAATTTAGAAGAACTATAAGAAATGTTAGAGGAAGTATTTGAAAAATTCGAAAGCTGTCTTTCATAAATATTATGTTTTGAAACTGTCCAAGTTCTTCCACCACTTAATGGCTTATTGTTTGGGTCAACTGTAGAATTTTGGGGCCACTTGGTGTCTCTAATACAAGTATTTTCCATTTGACGATAATTTTCAAACTGATCACAATTTTCCATGGTACCATTTATTTTCTTGTCGTTCTTTAGATGATTTCCAGGACTCGACCATGCTGTGATTGGTTTCACATTTGCAGAAGAGTGGGCAACTGTTTTAGGTCCTAAGAGAGACATTAACTGAGCAGCTTTGTGGTTTGACCATTTTGTTGAAGGCTCTGAATTTGGTAGGAGTTCCTGTTTGGTGGTACTATTATTGCAGCAGGAAGGATAGTCACCACAACCATTGCATTCTGAGTTGGCTTCACAAGTTCTATGGTTACCTGAAAATATGGATATGTATCATCAATACTACAGTCATGTAAGAGAATGGAAAAAAAGAATGAAACATTGCTTCAATGGTCCAACTCTGAATATATTTTAATTGAATTTTCACTCATAATACCTATTGTTTCTCTCCTAATTTCACTCACAACATAACCATGCCTTCATCTATTTAGAAACAAACATGAGACATAAAATCAAGACAGATTGTGAATAATCTCACCATTTAAAGAATGCTGTTCATCAATCATTTTGTTACCATTGCCAACCAAAAGCATCTTATTATATTTGGTAATATGGTCACCGATGGCTATAGAAGTGTTTTGGTTTGATGCACTTGATGGTAGCTTGCATTTCTTCCTGTAAGTCTCACTGCTAGAAATACTTTGATCAGAGTCGCTTAGGTCTTCTTTTGATGCAGGGGATGCCCCCTGATCAAATGGTTGCTGTTGATGTCTTCGCAGTTGCTGCTCAAACAAGTCCCGGTTGTTGACCATAGCTTTTAAGTTCTTCTGGCTGCACAAAGTTGCTCTCTCAGAAGGATTCAACAAATACTGTAATTGGGACGGTGTGTGAATGGGTGGTTTTGTGGTTAGGACAGCATTACCAAACTGAACTTCCTTCGGTAGTTTTGCTGAGTGGGATCGAAGTGGTTTAGTGGTTTGACTTGTTGCCTTACTGTTAGATGTCTCACCTCGTATGATCTGGAGCACTTCCTCCAGGGGCGTATTAGGACAACTTGCTCCTGCAACAAAGAAAAAAGGCCATTAATCATTTAACCCTAACTTCATCTTAAATACCTCAATTCAATGTTAAATTCTTGATGTTAGTCTTAAGTACCTAATCATAACCTTAGAAGTATCTAAGTACCCCCTCTAATATGAGCCAGGGTGTTTGTGTACTAATAGGGGTTTCAGTCAATTGATCAAAGGTTCTTTTCATTGTTACCACATTATATGACTGTCTTTTATCTTTTACTTGTTTCAGCCATTAAACTATGGCCATGCTGGGGTACTGCCTTCAAGAACTTTCGTCAAACAAATTGATTCAAGACTTCTCTTTTAAAACCTGATACTTATTCTGTCAGTCAGTTTTGCTGTTATGGAGATGTCAATTGATGGTGACCACACACACACAACAGGCTTCTTTGAGTTTCTGTCTACTAAATCCACTTGCAAGGCTTTAGTCAGCCCAAGTCTATAGTAGAAGACACTTGCTCAAGGTGCCATGCAATGGAACTGAACCTGGAACTACATGGTTGAGAAGTAAACTTCTTAACACACAGCTACACCTCTATGTACATTATGTTATTAAAACATGTCTGCAATCAAAAACAGCTAAATACCCCTAGCTTGAAGGAATTCCTACAAAACAGGTCTCCTTTGTAAGTAACAGCAGCACTGAGACCTCTATGGAACATTCAGCTGCCCTCATGAATAGCATGAACCTAACAAATTTACATTTCTATATTTGTTCCAGCTCTGTGTCCTGTGTTCAAATCTTGCTATGGCCTACTTGAAGAGTAAAACTACTCCATTCCCTCGTTTAATATTACCACCAGACTCTTTGAATTTCTTTTGCAAAGTTTTCTCTGCAACAAGCACTCACAGCAGATTTCTTACTTGAGGACACCTACCTCTCTATTTTCCTCCCTCTCATCAATAAAAGCCACCGGCACAGCCCTTTCCTCTGTCATGAGCCCCCCCCCCCCACAGGGACTCATAAATAGCCAGAGCTTAACCTAGTTTCAAAGGCATATAACTTCCCCTACTGCACAGGACATTGGTTCATTGCAGTGGAATCGTGAATGCACCACTTGGTCCAGCAACCCAAACTACAATTTTATGATTGTGACTCTGACCACACTAACCATTAAGCCATGCAATTTCATCCTCACTTAATGATAAGAAAAAGATAAAGTCAGAGGTGTGGCTGTGTGGCAAGAAGCTTGCTTCCCAACCACATGTGTTCTGGGTTCAGTGCCACTGCAGGGCACACTTTGGGCAAGTGTCTTCTACCATAGCCTTCAGCTGACCAAAGCCTTATGAGTGGATTTTGAAGATGGAAACTGAAATAAGCCCGTTGTATACACACACACACACACACATATATATGATGGTGCATGGCCTAGAGGTTAGGTTGTTGCACTCATGATCACTAGACTGTGGGTTCGATCCCCCAATTGGGTGGCACGTTGTGTTCTTGAGCAAAACACTTCATTTCACATTGCTCCAGTACTCCTTCAATCAGGGAGGATTGTTGGCCTACTCACCTGGCCAGCAGGGTGGGGGTGCCATTTGAAGGCTAAAACAAGGTAAAAACACACTGTGATCAGCGATGTGTAACAACATCTGATAGCCTGGTCAGTCACGTGATTATATATACATGTACATCGTGTGTGTGTGTGTCCATGTTTGTCCTCTACCACAACTTGACAACTGGTGTTGGTGTGTTTACATCCCTGTAACTAGCAGTTCAGCAAAAATGACTAATTAAATAAGTACCACGCTTTAAAAAAAATACAATGGTGGGGGGGGAGGTTTGACTAAAACCCTTCAAGGCAACATCCAGCACAGCCACGGCCTGAAACAAGTAAAAGAGAAACGATAGCAATTTATCATTCCTTAATCTTAAATCCCTGCTCTTAATCCTAAGTAATTATTTACTCTTTCATAATTTTAAGTACTGCTTTACCTTCAGTAGAAAGAACAAACCAATCACTGATAGCAATGAAAGATTTCAAAAATATCAGTTTACCTTTTCTGCTGCAACTTTGAAGCGGTGCCCTCTGAAACCGTTCTGTTGCCTCTTGCTGCAATAATCGCCGGTGCAGTAAAATTTCTTGGCGTCGGTTCTCCTCTCTTTGACTTTCTTGCTTCCTTCGTAGAGCTAGAACTCTGGAGAATATGAGGTGAAGTTTAAAATAATATAGAATATATATATATTGGGTCATCCCATAAATAATGCACATCTTTTACACTTCTTTTATTTTTCAAATTAAGTTCTTTTTTTAATCTAAAATATCCTCTCCTTCATTTTCTACAATGCTCTTCCATCTCTCTGGTCGACTAATCAGATGAGGCAATGTCCGGCAAATATGGTGGGGCATCGTTTCCCATTCAAACTGCTCCAGCCTTTGGAATGTCATCCTCGCTGTATGTGGCCAAGCATTATCCCGATGGAAGAACACTTTTCATCCTGAAACCAAAGACGCTCGTTTTTCTTCTAGTGCTGACTTGAATGACCAAACGCACATTTATCCCTAGCTTCTGCATTAAATACCAGATAAGGGAGGAGGAACCTCATCAAAAGCTTTCTCCATGTCACAAAAACCAAATACACAGAGATTTATTTTTCGCTAAACACTTTTCCAGCTGCCTTACCAGTATAAATGGTGCTTCTCCCCAGTACAAAGCCAAACTGCATCTCCTCTACACTAACTCGCATCCTAATTAGTTGACCTATGACCTTCCCTGTAACTTACATTACCTGGTTTAGCAATTTGATACCTCGGAATAAAGAAATATATTCTACTTACTTTCTCCTTTTGTTTGTTTCTTGAGAGAGGCGCCTGGCTTTCCCTATGATATTGGCCGTTTCTTCATTGTTGCGGTTAACACAATCCTCATAGGAAGCATTCAGGAGCTTCAGTTTTTCAATCTGGTATTCTTGTAGTTTGCGAAACCGTTTCCTAGTAAAACTTTCAGGATTAATAACTGTCTAGGAATGTGTTTGAGGGAATTTGGGACTAAGATGTTTTGGTGAGGTAGCAGAATCATTAGCATACTGGGCAAAATGTTTAGCTGTATTTTGTCTGTCCTTATGTTCTGAGTTCAAACTCCGCCAAAGCCAGCTTTGCCTTTCATCTTTTGAGGTCAGTAAAATAAAGACCAGTCAAGGACTGGGGACCAATGTAATCAACTTAACTATTCCTGGAGTAAGAGTACAAACAACAGCATGCTTCTGCCAAGCCAGTGTGGCAGAGGTGGCTCGTCAAACCAGTATGATGATCTCAAGCTCAAATTCACAGCCTCCACATCAGACTGTGGTTGGTGGAGAGAAACATGCTGATGTCCTGTGTCCTGCAATGGACTGAACATGGGCGACCCAATCCAAAAGGTGCAGATATGATTGTATGTTTAAGAAGTTCACTTCACAAACACAATTTCAGGTTCATCACCATAACACAGCATCTTGGGAAAGTGTCTGTAACTATAGCCCCAGGCTAACCTAAAACTTGTGAGTGAATTGTGTAGACAAAAACTGAAAGAAGCAGACTGTGTGTATGTGTGTGTGTGCGTGTGTGTGCGTGCACACGCTCTTATCTTGGCATGTCGCAGTTACTGTAAACAAACATCACCATCATACAAGCAGTAACATTTATTTGCAATCTTCTCTTGTATGGAAAAACATGAGAGTTAGTGGCAGGAAAAATATCTGGGCATAAAAAATTCCACCTCAGTAAATTTTGTCTGGCTATGCAAGCATGGAAAAGTAGATGGGATGATGATTTGCCCGCCACTTTTTATCTGAAGATAAAGGAAAAAAACATTGGATAGCCAGGACAAGAAAGCCTTCATAAATTTGCTGTTGAATCAGGTCTGACCTGAAGCTCGACAATTGGTTCAGCAGGAGAAACAACTGTACCAACAAATGAAATGTCCATGCAACCATGAAAAATGCTAAAAACAAGCCAATGAAGAGAGTCTCTATATGGTGGCTTAACTGTTAGAAATAGCAGGTAATACTTCTTCAGATTACATTATACTGTCTTTTACAAAGGACATATTGGATGAAATAGTCTGACATATACTGTGTCTGGACAAAAAGGGGAAAAAAATTGGTATGGTCAAGGCTGGGACCTTTCAAGAAAGATCTACTTGATTGGAGCAGAGTTGGAATTAAACAACAACAATGCGGATTATATGCTTAAGGGTTTCCATAGTGTCAAATATATTTTGCAGTAAACGTGGTGAGTCTTACATGAGAAGTGACTGTCAACAAACAGCACATTCACATTTTGCTGACAAGTTTTTTTAAGTTTGCTATGATTGTTTCTACAACTAGATGTGTGGTTGCAAAGAGTCCAAAATGACACGAGATCAATGATAAAATAAAATGCAGGTGTTTATATTGGATTGGACATGTCCTCGAACAAGATCAAGAAAGTAATTATATGGTGGCAGAAAAGTGGCATCCTGAGGGGAAAAGAATAGCAGGGCACCCTAAAGCCACATGGTGGAGGACCACTGACAAGGAAAGGAGATGAGAAGAGTGGAGAAGCTGGAATGAGATCAGAACAGTGGCAGAAGACAGAGGAGCTGGTTGGAGAGATTGTGTTGTGACATTATGTAGCTCATGACACATAGAGAACTAACACCCAACACCAACTAAACAAAGTATACAGCATACATTTCTTTCTACAACCTCCACAATAACCAGCCCTCAATTTGGGTTTCTGATTAACCTGTTCCTAGGTTAATCGGAATCATAGATTGCTGTGCTACTCATAAACCTTCTCAGTAGTTCAATTATTTGGTGAAAAAATACTACCAAAGCAACTTAAAACGTGCAAAGGACGGGTGCGTTTGCTAGTATATATATTGTCATCGTTATCAACCTCTGGACATAGAACTGGTGAGGCTGGTGACATTGTTTCCATGGCATGAAAGTGGCTGAGGTGACAACATTCTCTCTGAATGGGATGCTAGTCTGTTGCTGAGTGACTCATTTACAGCCAAGTGGACTGGAACAAGATAAAATAGCACAGTAGAAAAGATTTATCCAAGATGCCATGCAGTGAGACTGAACCCAAAACCACATAGTTGGGAAGTGAACTTCTTAACCACATGGCCATGTGTTCACCAAATAATAAAATATGTAGAAATAATTAATTTAATAAGCTCGAAGATGTCTTATGTAATTCAAAGTATGGCGTGACTCAGGGAAATCTTATTCCAGTGACAAAGGATACATGCCAGGTTAAGAAGGAATGAAAATGTGATGAAAATGTTTATTACTTGTAAGTTTGGTACTGAGGTGTGACAGTACTAATTACCCTCTCTCTCTCTGATCAAGCCATGAACTTTACATCACTATTAAATATCAGAAAGATAGAGGCAAGTAAGCAGGTGGGCAGGCAATCAGGCAGGTGGGCGGGTGGGCAGGCTGACAGATCGGTATATAGGGATACAAACAGACAGACAGAAAGATTCATAAAGATAAATAGGTAGGTAGAATGAAAGAGACAGAGAAAGAGAGAAAGATGGAGACAAACAGGTAGGTATGTAGGTATATAGACAGGCAGACAGATAGATAGAGAGATTAATCGATAGATACATGCATATAAATGGATGGATAGATAAAATGCTGGGCAAATAAAGTGCACACAGTTTGATAAGGACAGAAAATTAATGAGTGGAAGATAGACTGATATATATTTCAATACCATATTGCCAACATAACGTTCAAAACTAGAAAAGGTGACAGACTGAAAACTTTCCATTTACTTTCGACATTCAACGGAAAGAGATAAGGTGCCATAAAGTTCTATTCGGTTAAAACCATTAAAAAAATTTTTTTAATTCACCCCCCCCCTCCAAATTTTTTAATTCATACCACCCCCACCATCACTCCCATCCTAAACGTGAAGATGAACGGCTTGTGTGCGAATGAACGGAGAAAATATGCTAGAAATAACAGCCAAATCTCACAAAACTGCGATATCAGAAGAAAGTAATTCAACAACGCGGGTTGATGAACCGTAAGACGTGTGGCCAGAACCTCCTGGAAAATAACCATAGCGAGGGACATTCCACAGTTGAATTAGAACAGTCACAAACAGTGAAAGAAGACATGCACCCAACACCAAAGATGAAGACACCTCCGAAAGGAGGGGCCCCGCGCCACGTCAAAACGGTAGAGGAGTAGGGGCCGAAACCGGACGTGGTTCCTCCTGATGATGTCTTGAGCAAACTGGATCCTATAAAGGAGCTGTTGTGGTAGCAGACCACGAAACATGGTTGAAATTCCCCATGAAAGAAATATGTAATCAATCTACTCACCTTTCTGCAAAAGTTTCTTTCAGAGTGATTTCCCACAGTAATATGAAGACAAAGTGAAATGAAAGTGTTAATTCTTTTTTGAACAACCGAAACCTCCGCCTCTGGAATTTGGCGCGGATAAACTTCGGCAATTTCATTCCGCCCGATAATCCAGTGATATACTTCAACCGTCTTTTGATTCGGGACCCACAGACCTCAACTGTGTGTAGTCTTCCGTGTTTTCAGGAACCTGGATATAATGTTGCAGCCTCCACAAAAAACTTATGAAGTCGCTGGGTTGGAGGTGAGGCAACCCGAAGGAAAAGGAACCAAGCGACGAACTGCTTCAGGTATTCGGGTCTCATTGCAGATCGAATTATGCTGGACTGATGGGTTGACGGGATCAACAGAATGCTGACAGTGGTTCACTTGAAAGTGTGT
Organism: Octopus bimaculoides; assembly: GCF_001194135.2. Classification (NCBI taxonomy): domain Eukaryota; kingdom Metazoa; phylum Mollusca; class Cephalopoda; order Octopoda; family Octopodidae; genus Octopus; species Octopus bimaculoides. The sequence goes on from NC_069004.1 coordinate 226,393, forward strand.
ATAGCCCAAGTTGTTGAGGTTACTATAGGCACGCCAACAGTCAGTAGAAATAATTGAGCCCTGCCTGGTGTGACGGGTAATAAAGTGGAGTAAGAGTCCCAGCATCTCGTCTGCCAGCCTCACCAGATTCGTTTAGCAGTGGAACCATAAATGCCTTCTCACTTATCCGTTCCAGTCCGCCAAAAAGCCAAACCGTTTTCACAGTCCTGCCGCGTTGGTATTTTCGATGGACCAAAACCGTCTCATCAACTTCTACTTCAACCCCGCGGTCCTCCGATAACACTTTCGTGGGTTTTCTGCCCCAAACTGGCAGACTTCCAATCTACGGAGGTTTTACGGCAGAATCCGAGGTTTTTCCCCCGATTAATTTGTGCAACCAAACTGTGCTGAGGAAATGGTTGATAAAAAGCAAAACTTTCGAAGGCGGATACCTTCCAGAAAGGTGCCCTTAAATGTAGAATATGGAATATCCACATTGCCTCCTCGACCGTCCAAGTCGTCGC
>NC_069004.1:228789-238359 GCF_001194135.2 Octopus bimaculoides
TTGGAGATTATATGAGAAAGAGAGAGAGAGAGACGAGGAAACATGGAAAATAACAATAGTTATGAACATTAACACATATTTATCAATTTGTTTTATATATATATATATATATATATGTGTGTGTGTGTGTGGATACGTATGTGTGTGTGTGTGTGTACGTATTAAAATATATAAAATACAGGAGAATGATAGAGGGGAAAGAGGAAGAAGATAAAAAATGAAAGAAATGAACATGTTCTGTAAAGGATACGAGTAAGCTCCGGCCAACATTCTGACAAGACTGACCCCTGAAGAGGAGTCTTGGACGATAAGGAATCAGGCGTCAAATAGAAGTCCTAACATCACAAACGTTGCTGTTAGGACGCCATATTGTCTCTGTGCTGGCTGCCATGGCAACAGACGTACACAATTGCAACAATCAACTACGAGAATTCAGTGAAAAAGAGAGAGAAAACGAAGCTGAACACCGCCTCTTTTTCTTCTTTTTATTTCTATTCCCATCACCGCCATCACTACAGCTAATAATAATAATAATTATTATTATTATTATTTAGGTTAATTTTATTGGAATATAACACGTATGTACATGATGCATACATTAGGCAAAACCACATTAAAAATACGAAGAAAAAATGGGAAAAGAGGAACAAGGAAAAATAAGGAAAGAAAATAAGAAAAACGACAAAAATATCAATTCACCACCAAGTGCCTCAATCGATCACACATCTCAAGGTTAACAGAGAACCTCCCGAAGCAAGCCAACACGCTCGCGGCATTACCAGAAGCGATGGCGAGGCTAAGGAATTGGAACAGCCAACCACCTTCACGGGCATAATAATAACAATCCTTTTCTGTTAAAAGCACAAGGCCTGAAATATGGGGGAGGGGGTAAGTCGATTATATCGACCCCAGTGTTTCACTGGTACTTAATTTATCGACCCCGAAAGGATGAAAGGTAAAGTCGACCTTGGCAGAATTTGAACTCAGAACGTACTGATGGGCGAAATACCACTAAGTATTTCGTTTGGCCTGCTAATGATTCTGCCAGCTCACCGCCTTAATAACGATAACAATGATGCTTTCTGCTATAGGTACAAGGCCTCAAATGTTTTTTTTTGGGGGGGGGGCAGTCAATTATATCGACCCAGTACATAACTGGTACTCTGAAAGGATGAAAGGCAAAGTCAACCTCAGCAGAATTTGTAAGAATAGAACTCATTCTGTCAGTGTCTTTTACCAAACCGCTAAGTTATGGGAATGTAAACAGCAATATCAGTTGTCAAGGGTACAAACACAAGACACACAGATACACGTAGATATATATACGACAGTCTTCTTTCAGTTTCCAAGTATGAAATCCACTTACAAGGTTTTGGTTAGCCTGAGACTATAATAAGCATATATATATATATATTTCAATGTTAAATATCTGAACGAGATATTAACAGTAACTGCACGATAAAATGAAGTATATTTGCCACTTAAATGTGACTGACCCCGAGGGGTGGATGTTACTGTTGCTTTTAGCCCCAGGAGAACATCTCCAGCTGGCTATCGATACACATCTGTGCCCTGTCTGTATTTGCCAAGGGAAGTTATCTTTCCCATCTTGATCTACGATACGTACGTACCCGAGTTTCAGGGTTATTTCCCTTCTTCAGCGTACGACAATCGCCGACCTTCGATGCAAAAGACATCCCTTGGCAAATATATGTAACTTTCTCCAGTGAAATTATTCACTGATATCGATTGCTTGTTTTCACTTTTTCGATATCAGTGAATAATTTCACTGGAGAAAGTTACATATATTTGCCAAGGGATGTCTTTTGCATTGTACGTATCGTAGATCAAGATGGGAAAGATAACTTCCCTTGGCAAATACAGACAGGGCACAGATGTGTGTCGATAGCCAGCTGGAGGAGATGTCCTCCTGGGGCTAAAAGCAACAGTAACATCCACCCCTCGGGGTCAGCCACATTTAAGTGGCAAATATATATATTTCATTTTCATTTAATCTAGTTTCAGCTGTATTGTATTGTTGTTACTCGATTAGCGAAACAATTATGAGAACGGAACCAAGGGATAAGAGCCCACTTTCCTGGGAATTAGCGGGTATGTCAGCTACTATATATATATATATATATATATACACATATATATATATATATATACATATATATATATACATATATATATATACACATATATATATATATATACACATATATATATATATACAACCAACTTTCTGAGCTTCCATGTTGGTAGGAAAGAAAAAAAAAAGAAAAGGAGGTGGGTGGTCACCAACCTTAACAAAGAGCCAACATGAAAATTTGCATTAAACTTGGGAAGTCTGCTACAGGGACATTGAGCAAGCTTATGGTGGCTTGGCAATGGGTGCTTCAAAAGTGGAAGAATGTCAAGAGCATCACCTCTGGAAATGTGGTATTGTGCCTTGAGAATTCATTCCCCAGGGTCAGACCATCAATTGAGAGTTCAACTGCATTTGAGGGAAGACATTTGGTGGCTCATGCAGCTATACGTTAACCAATCAGGTGTGTGAAAATTTGGCTACTGTGTCTAATAGGTCAAGATATCACCTAGGAACAGTTGCGGGCAAACTGTGGGCTGTGGAAGACAAAATTACCTTGATTCTTTTACTAGTGAGGCCCACTTGATGATGAGCCATGTCTTATGTAGCCAGCTTCTTGAAAAAGGCTCATACCTACTCTATCACATCATCAAAATCTCAAAGCTATGAGACAAGACATGATTCTTTCAAAACAATGGGAATAAATAATTCAAATGCCAAAGGGAGAAGGGAAATTTGCTTACTATTACTAGCATGACTAGCTAGTAATAGGAACCATGCCTGATGTGGAGGATGCATCTCTGGTTCATACAAACATAAATCTTTAACACATAATTTATAATTTGGTTACTGTTTCCAACAAGTCAGTCTAACATTACATCATTTACAGATTTGACTGTTATTTTTAGCACATTATTCTAACATAGAGATCTCCAGTGTTGGCTCATATATACTTGACAGAAGCCATCATTTAAGGGAGATTTGGTTGCTATTTCTAGCATTTCTGGTTACAATGCTGAGGACTACCTCATTGGCAGTTAACGTTATAGTTTTTGTTGCCATTATTGTATTTGAGAGACTCTCCATTGGCAGTTTCCAATTCCAAGTTGTTGATAAAGCTTACACTTATTTTGTACTTTTCATCTTTTATTTGTTTCGGTCATTGGACGATGGCCATGCTGGGGCACTGCCTTGGAAGGTTTAGTTAAACAAATCAATGCCAGAACTTCTTGCTTTAAAGTCTGGCACTTATTCTAGGAGCCTCTTTTGCAGACCTACTAAGTTAGGGGGATGTAAACAAGCCAACACTGGCTATCAAGCAGTTGTACGGTTACAAATACAAAGACACACATGGATAAATATATATATGTGACAGGCTTCTTTCAGTTTCCATTAACCAAATCCACTTGCCAAAAGTGCCCTGTAGTGGGACTGAATCTGGAAGCAAGCTTTTCAACCACACAGCCATGCCTTGTGGTTGTGAATATGCATGGCCTAGTGGTTAGGGTATTGAGCAATCATAAAACTGTTGCTTCAATTCCTGGGACCTGGCAGTATGTTGCTGCCTTGAGCAAGGCACTTCATTTCAGGTTGCTTCAGTTTACTCAGGTGAAAAAAAAAAAGTACCAGCCTACTGCTGGAGCAGTCCTTTCCCCCTCCAGCTGTTATAATCCTAATGTTAGGATGTGACCCTTAGGTTAAGAGGTGGGAGGGCCAATAAAGTATCTATGTCTATTCATAACTATACAGACACCTAAAATAAAGAGTGATATGAAAGGATGGGATATGCTTGCAGATAACAACCATTTGCAAATGGTGGTCATGGTATGGATTTGTTGATGATGATGATGATGATGATGATGATGAAGTTGTTTAGCCCCCAAGTAAATCGTAACACAGCAAACTGATGATTCGAAGGCCTTCCAGTTGCACTCACATTAGCTTCCCTTATCTCAAGAGATTACTAAAAGAATTATTGAGTGTATGGTTCATGATATCAAGTCATACTTGATTATGAGTATAAGCTGATTCTAAGAATATACGAAACTTGTTCTGAAATAATGCCTAAGAAGGTAAAACTTCTTTATTTTAAATTAGCTGACACAGATCATTCAAACGGCAGATGTTTGCAGAGTAATTCTTCCTCTATCGTAGTGTTTCTCAACCATTTTATGGATCCTATTGATTCTTAATTTACTCAGATGGATCCTCACTACCATTCAATGTTTAAAAAGTCCGATTCTATTTTTATGATTAGATATTATGAGGAATTGTATAAAAATGGGTATTGTAGAGGTAAAACCAATTTAATGAATTTTAAGAAAATCTTACCTGGATCATCAAGGGTCATGCGGATCCCTAAGGATTAGATGGACTTGAGAACCAATGCTCTGTAGTATCACTTCTTGAATGCTGGTAAATAATGGATTCCAAGCAGAGGCACTGTGCAATCAATGAGTTCTTAATGAAGGAAGGAAGGAAGCTGGCATTGAAGACAAAACATGTAGGAGGAGAGCACCAACTGCAACCGGACATGAATCACCAGCAAATTGATGAACTGATTCATATGAACAGATGAGCCTCTTCAGTGCAAACTGAGTTGTCCAGGAAAATGCAATCCTCCATATCCAGCAGCAACCAGTCAGAGTGGAATTAGATGAGCCTCCAACCCTGGAAGAGACCACAGTTGTCCATGGCTGGCTGAAGAGCAGAAAAGCAGCAGGTGTTGATGGCATGCCATTAGAGACATGGAAGCATGGGCGTCCTGTCATACATGCTAAACTCCATGAGCTCCTTGTTGCATGCTGGGAACAGAGCAAGCTGCTACAAGATCTCTGCAATGCTGTCATCATTACACTCTACAAAAACAAAGGGGAAAAGTCAGACTTCTCAAACTACCGGAGGAATCACCCTGCTTTCCATTGCAGGAAAAGTTCTTGCAAGACTACTCTTCAACAGACTTGTTCTATCCATTGCCAAAAATCATCTTCCAGAAAACCAATGTGGTTTCAGAGCTAATAGATACGGTCTTTGTTCTCATGTAGGTCCAAGAAAAGTGTCGGAAGCAAAACAAACCACTTTGTGTAACATTTGTCGATCTGATAAAAGCGTTCAACACTAAACTGACTTAGCTGTCCCCCAAAATTCCTAACCATGATCATCCAGCTTCACGAAGACCAGCAAGGACAAGTCCACCTTGAATAGTGACATATCAGAGCCATTCTCTATCAACAATGGTGTGAAGTAGGACTGTGTCCTAGCACCAACTCTCTTCAGCATGATACTCAAGCAGGCCACAGCAGATGGCGTCTACATCAAGTACTGTCTGGGTGACAGTCTTTGCAACCTCCAGCACATACTGGACCACACTAAGACTCAAGAGCAACTGATCCAGGACCTCCTCTTTGCAGAGGCTGCCCAGCTCTTCGGGCTGGAAGTAAGCTTGAAAAAGACTGAAGTCCTACGCCAACCAGCTCCTCAGGAAGAGTACAGGATGCCCCACATCACCATTGCTGAAACAACTGAAGTTGGTACAGCAGGTCACTTATCTTGGATGTACCATTTCATCAGATGCGAGTATCGACAAAGAAATTGACAACAGACTTGCAAAGGCAAACAAAGCATTTGGCAGACTGCACAAGCATGCGTGGAATAATAAGCATCTTAAGACCAGCAGAAAAGTCAGAGTCTACAGGGCCGTTGTCCTCACGACGCTCCTTTATAGCTCCGAGTCCTGGGTCCCCTACCGTTGTCAGCTCAGGTTCCTTGAACGTTTTCACCAACACTGTCTTCGTACCATCCTCAACATCTACTGGAGTGGTTACATCACCAACACTGAGGTCCTCAAGTGAGCAAAGATCACCAGCCTGGAAGCCATTTTACTTGAGACATGACTATGTTGGGCAGGATGAAAGACCACCGCCTGCCCAAGCTCACCACTGGCCACCGCAACAGAGGGGTACCAAAGAAGCGTTACAAGGGTTGCCTGAAGCAGTCCCTTGGCGTTTGTGACATTGAATATCGTGTGTGGTCCACTCTAACAGCTGACCGTGCTGCTTAGCGCCATACCATCAGCGATACTGTTTCCTCCTTTGAGATCTCTTGCAGTGTTTCTCTTGAAGACAAATGTCAGAGACGAAAAAATAATGCAGCTGCCTCATCAGACCTAGGACGATTATACGTCTGTCATCTTTGCAACTGGATGTATCGATCCCACATCAGCCTTATCAGCCACAAATGAGTGTGCAGACGTGGACAACAGTCTTCCTATTCTTTGCCAGTGTGGCTACAGTCCAATGACTGAAACCTGTAAAAAGAAGACAAATCCAATGATGATCATTATCATCATTTCAGATCTGTTTGACAGTGTTGGCAGAGGTTGGATGGTTGAGCAGGAACCAATAAGGCAAAGGACTGAGTTGAGCTCCAATTGTCTCTTTTGCCAGGCTTTCTACAGCTGGGTGCCCTTTCGAATGCCAATCACTTTACAGAGTGTGGATCGGGTGCTTTGGAGAAAGAGAGAGAGATATGGACACAACATAGGTATGAAAATTCAAATTGAATAGCAAAAAAGAAACAAAAAAAGTTCAGGAGAAAAGTGAAAGAAGAGAAACACAAGTGTTTTTTTATATTATTTTTGTTGATTATATTTTTTTTTTTCAAACTGAAGAAGTCTTTCCAGAATATTCTTTACACATTTAATAATTAAAGTATAATGTCTGTCTTCTTTATCATTGTTAATATTATTCCGTTAAGGTGAGGGTTAAATTTCTCAGCTAAAAAAATAACAAAGAAATTGCAGGCTAACAGAAGAGAACCAAGCTCACCATAGGGCTATCCAAAGATTTTGAGTGTAAAAAAAAAGGGGGGGGGCGATTGGAGAGGGAGGAAACACCCTGGAGCCATTAAAAATAGCAGTTTGTATTTTTTCTTTTACTTTGGGACGGTTTGTGAGAATTGTTAACCAGCCAGTGAGAGAAAATTTGCAATAAACATACAGTAAATAATGAAAAGAAAAACAAAGAAAAAGGAGCGATAGCGAGGAAAGTAGAAAGAGAGAGAATGATGGATGACGTGTGTGTGTTTTTAATACAATGTTACCTTGTTGAAATATTGCCAACCAGTCAGAAACAGTGGAGTAACCTTTGCAATCAACATTAATTTTGCATTCTAAAGCAAATTTTTCCACCCATATAAATAAAATGTTAGGCCAAAAATGACTTAAAAGAAAATTTAACCTTGATAATTCCATCTGATCCCTAAAATTGTCTCCAACCTTGGCTCATTCAGAAAAAATAGAGTAGTTTCTCCTTCATTCTTAAATTCTTTTATCAATTTCCTTTTATTTAATTAACAAAAACCTAGCTAGATACGTGCAAAAGATTTTGAGACAAACTTGTTCTGAGAAAAAAAAAAAAAAAAAAAAAATAATAATAATAATAACCCTTTCTACTCGAGGCACAAGGCCAGGAAATGTAGGGAGACCCCCCTCACCCCCACCCCCCCGCAAAAAATGGAAGGGAGAGCCAAACTTTGCAGAATTTGAATACAGAATTTCATAAAGACAAATGAAATAGCACTAAACATTTTGTCCAGTGTCCTAATGATTATGTCAGTCCAAAGCCAGCAATTAGAGAGAAGACAGTGTTGTTGATGCCATTAACCTAATCAGTATCTGACCCCCACCCCCACTGAAAAGCATTGTAGACCTTAGCAGGATTTGAACTCAGAATATAAAGAGCTAGAATAAATACTGCAAAACATTTCTTTGCCAATGTTGTAATAGTTCTGCCAGTGCACCCCAAATTAGAACCGTTTCTGGTTTAGTCATAAAACCAACAATTTTTGTGGGGAGGGGACACTTGTTGCCATCAACCCAGTACTTGACTGGTACTTTATTTCATCCACCCAGAGGGTTGGATGAAAGGTAATGTTACCCTTGGTAGGATTTGAACTCAGAATGTAAAGAGCAGGAACAAATACCACAAAGGATTTATACTGATGCTCAACTGATTCTGTCAATCTGTAATTGTTCTTAACTTTGGGACAAGGACAGTGGTGAGTCAATTATATTGACCCCAATTTTTAATAGGTACTTTTAATTATTGATTGCAGACAGGGAGAAACATCAAAGTTGACCTCTGCAAGACGTGCTCAGAAGGTACAAAGCCATAACAGAATGTAAAGGGATCATCATCATCATCATCATCACCACCATCTGATGCCTGTTTTATGCTGGCATGAGTTGAATGGTTTCACAGGGGCTGGCAAGCCAGAGGACTGTACTGAACCCCAGTGTTTGTTTAGGCATGGTTTCTGCAGCTGGATGCCCTTCCTAATGCCCACCACTTCAGAGAGTACTGGTTGTAGCTAAATAACAGAAGACATTCAGTTCTTTGTTTTAGCAATACTACCACTCAGCATTTGACAATAATTGTTTCAAATTTTGGCACAAGGCCAGCAATTTTAGGGGAGGGGTACTACTGGTCCCAGTACTTGACTAGTACTTTATTTTAATGATTCTAGGAGAGTGAAAGGTAAAGTTGACTTTGCTGGGATTTGAACTCAGAATATAAGGAGCTAGAAAGCATTTTTTTCCAATGCTCTAGTGAGTGTTAATCCACTAACTTTAGCAGAAGGCCAGCAGTTCTGGGGGAAGGGGGGTAAGTTGATTACATCGACCCACCAGTACTCAACTGGTACTTATTTTATTATCAACCCTGGAAGGATGAAAGGCAAAGTTGATCTCAGCAGAAATCAAAGCCCGTAAAACAATAAATTTTAACTCATAAAAAACTTAGGTTTTAAACCTGTCTATGAAGACCATGCAGTTTGTTTTAACTATCCAATACCTAGCTCTGGTGATACACGAGATAATAATCTTTGGAAGCAGGAAGACACTCCCTGCCAATATGTATGTATCATATGATGCATGTGTGTGAACATACATATACCATATACACAGTTCATATATATATGAACTGTGTATATGGTAAGACAACAAAAGAAAAAGACCTCAATATTATGTAAATAGAGGAATTTATCTGTAAATAATATTTGACAATTATTTGGTAGCCATGATAAAACTCTGAGTTTCGGATGTCGGGGCGGAAACCCTCGCCACCATCTCTTCAGTTATCTGGCCATCGAAAGATGCTATGAAAATGACCGTTAAACAAAGGGAAATTACTGTGCAACATGCTCTCACATACACACACGTGCAAAAAAGGTTCATACACGCGTCTATATACGCACATGCACAAGAAAAAACAGGGCATTTTTACACTTTTTTTTCTTTATTTTGCCTTTAGTCCTGCTTTTTCTTGTGCATGTGCGTATATAGACGCGTGTAAGAACCTTTTTTGCACACGCGCGCGTGCGTGCGTGTGTGTGTGTGTGTGTGTGTGTGTGTGTGTGTGTGAGCATGTATGTGGGGATATATATATATACATATATATATATACATATATATATATATA
>NC_069004.1:240041-240564 GCF_001194135.2 Octopus bimaculoides
AATGGGACAGAGCAGGGAAAAGAGGTGGGGGGGGAGACGAAATTGTTTTTGACGATTATCCCTTTTCTCAAGGGCATTAATTAGGTGATGCTAGGTGATGTGAAACCAAAGGAAGTGAAGTGAAACACTTCTGAACCAGGATTCAAAACCAAGCCACAGACTTGCCTCATCCCATAGAACTTACACATGCTTCTTTCGACAATGCTTCACCACCTCACAGTTAAAGTGTCTAGTCATAGATTTTATTTTTTATTGGGTTTTTTTTGGTTTTTTTGTTTCAAAAGGCCAGTTTCAAATTGAGTGCCAAGTTTCTCCGAGATTTGACATTGAGTATCTCTCCAACACACATATTCCAAGTGACAAAATCTTATAGGAAACACCCAGTTCCGATGTTGAATTGCATTAACAATTTAGAATTGAGGTTATTGTCCTTAAGTTTGTTTTTTTTTTTGTTTTTTTTTTTCATCATAAAATCCTCCAATTTCCATAACTTTTCTCTTCTGTGAGAGAATTTTTCTTTTTT
>NC_069004.1:241058-243560 GCF_001194135.2 Octopus bimaculoides
GAGGAAAGAGATGGAGAGAGAGAGAGAGAGAGAGAGAGAGAGACAAGCTAAATTTAGGAGTCTACTGGTGCCATGGAGACAGGAGGAGATGGCACCGCCTGGCCTGAGATCATGGAACCGCCAAAAATAAAAATGTTTTAGCATGTAGAAATGGTAACGTTGATCCCCAAGTTTCCATGGTCGGCAAATAACTGGGCTATGTTGGTATCGAATACCAAGCAGTCACTACTTAGAATGGCAGATTGAACACCGTCATGGATGCTGCGTGGTGTGGCCTCCCAAGTAAGTCGTCTCCGATGACCACTTAGTTCTAATCTGGTAATGGAATCAAAGTTTCAGCATTAGACAATAACAACAACAAAAGAGTTTTTAAGAATTTAAAATAACATACAACAAAGGATGAGGGTTAAAAAGATTGTCACTGTGTAGTTCCAGGTTCAACTCCAGTGAGAAGCACAGCTACTTGGGCAAGTGTCCTGCATAATTTTGGATTCATCGATGCCATGTAACTAGAATTTGGTAGAAGAAAACTTTTGAGAAGCCCACCATGTGTGTGCGTTTAAGTGGATGCTTGTGGCTCGATTCCACTGAGAAACACAACCAATTGGATGTGTTCTTTTTAATCTTTGGGCTGAGCAATGCTTTCTGATTGGAATCTGGTAGAAAAAACAACTGTGCAGTAGCCCAATGTGCACGTGTGTTTGTTTAGATTTGCACTCAATGAATGTCATCAGCTACAAACAGCATCATTGTTGTCATTTCTCCTGCCAACAATTTGTCCATTTGTAACAGGAAGGGTATTGGCTTGTAAAAGAATGCATCAATAATATACAAGTCTAACACAAGTCAGAATGGAAAAACACATGTAAAACCCCAAAACTGAATGTGTGTGTGTGTGTGGTTGACTGGGTTAAGAAGTTTCTTTCACAACCACAAAGTTCCAGGTTTGATTCAGCTACATGTCATGGGCAAATATCATTTTCTGTCTCTTCAGGTTGATCCATCTTGTGAGTGAAATTGGGTGGATGTAAACTGTATAGAAAGCTGTCAAGTGGATTGTAACAATAATTCAAAAAGCTACAGCCTGGTCAAACCCTGTGATGTGTTAGTTCTGCCAGAGAATTATATTAAAATCCTTTTGACACCAACCTGCCTGAACTGCCTGAGACTCTCTTAGGTTATATGATACAAACTTCCACCTTTAAAGTAATCTAAATTAAAACCTTCTGCCACCAAAATTTCATGATAATTTTTGTTCTAAACACCAGCTTCATAATGAATTATTTTACTAAATTCTTTATTATTTTTTGAAATTAATTGGAGCAAAGGCAATGTATTTCACTGAAATAATGATAACAAAAGAGTTAAGGTACATGTGTTAGTGAAATGCTCACCAACTAACACGTTAATTGCATGTTCATTCAATGAGCAAGTAATTTAGTTGATCAAACAACAGAGAGCCATTTATTGTTATCATCATTATTATCAATGTCCATTTTTCATAGTGGTATGGGATGGACAGTTTGTAAAGAATTCAAAGGGCCCAGGAACTGCATTGTGCTCCAATGTCTCTTTTTGGCATGGTCTAATGCCAACCACTTAAGTGTATTGAATGCTTTTTTTCATGGTACCTGTACTTGTGAGGTCACCATGTAGTTTGTAAGACTACAAATGCAGAATGAGTAGCTTTATGCTAGGAGATGAAGGATATAGACATGAAAGAAGGGGCCACAGCAGAGCAGGTTTCTTGCTGTAGAGGAGCTACAGGACTATTCACATTTTAGACGAGAGGTAAGGAGCAATCAGGTGAAGCTGGAAATAGTGGTGATGGTGTTAGGGTGGCTCTTCAAGGTACAAAGTGGATAGAAATAAGTGGGGCAGAGGGACCAGGAGTGTGGATGAGTGAAAGTTGCACAATAGTATTAGTGAGGGGAGATCATCCATCACTTGGTGGCTGCAATGGTGTGCTCCTGTCAGAGCACACCATTGCAGTGGCACAAATGGGATCTCTCAAATCCACACTATCAACTCTAGTGCATTCCCAGGCTTTTACCCTTTAGCATTTAAACCAGCTATATATGGCCAAAACAGTCTCCCTGTTTCAAACTGGTCAGATCCAATGTCTTACATCTACCCTACGATGTGAGTCCAAAAAAGTATACAGCCACATAATTGAAATCTCGATGCTACAAGATAATGCAGGATAAATAAGCATTACATTTGATTGAATAATCTGAATGCTAAAGAGTTAATTTTGTTTCCCTACTTCACATGCATCAACAACCTACTCACTGTCACCACCAACAAAGCCCACTCATATGCAGATGAGATGTCTCTTCATTTCTCCATACCCTTCTCTATCCCAAAACCCTTCAAATTGGAGTGTGTTGTGGGCAATTTTATACCACTCAATTGGGTGTCTTCTTCTTGGATGAGGTCTGTGTGTGTGTGTGTGTGTGTGTGTGTGTGTGTGTGTGTGTGTGTGTGTGTGTGTGTGTGTGT
>NC_069004.1:244923-250310 GCF_001194135.2 Octopus bimaculoides
CATAGCTTGCACCGGGTACATCTTATAGAGTTACTACCTACTCCTTTTCTACATACTGAGCAGGGCCATCTACCTGAAGGGGTTTGTGTTTTATCTACCTTCCTACTTATTAGGATTTTGGTTTTAGCTAGGTTGACTCTAAGGCCCTTCAATTCTAGACCTTGCTTCCACACTTGAAACTTCTCCTCTAGTTCTGATAGTGACTCCGCAATTAGGGCAAGGTCATCAGCATAGAGGAGCTCCCAGGGGCAACCTGTCTTGAACTCCTCTGTGATTGCCTGGAGGACTATGGTAAATAAGAGGGGGCTGAGGACGGAAGGGGAAAAAAATGAAAAGATTTTGTTACCTGTAAGCAAAGTTTTCTGCTTGCTTCCTTGTACCAATCAACTGTACAATGGCATAGAACATCTGCAAGCCATCTATCTTCTCCTGTTTCTCTAGCACCAGCATGAAATTGTGGCCAAAACATGACTGCATCATAACCCAGTCGACAGCTCCAGGTAGATTAATATCAGTGGCCAAAAACACAATGTCTTCACCTGAACAAAAAAACAAAAAAGAATTTTAGAAGTAATTTTACTTCATAATTACCAATCCCTTTAACAGTGATATCCATTGCTAAGTCAATACACGAGTGTATGGGCAGCCTGAGTTTAGCAAAATGAGGATGTTTATGAGACTTATTACTAGTGAGAGGGTTATTACCTACTCCTATATGTGACCGGTAGAGCAGTTTATCATCCCAAAACAAACAGTAAACTTAACTGTGAAATAACTCTATGAAGCCAAAACTAGTTAAAGAGTAAAAGTGTCTATCAATTATAGCAAAACATATTTACTTTTCTACCCCTCTCAGATTTTCATGTAACTCATTCCAGTGTTGGTATCTATTGGCACCCAGTTATCCACTGCTAAGCTATTCTCTAGTTTTATGATCTTTTCACTCATCCATTCATTATTAATATGCATTATTTACTAATATCTACTTTCGTAAGTTAATTATTTAAATTGACTCTTCAATATATAACTTCCTAATCTCTCTCTCTCTCAACCTTAGTTTTCTCCTTAATTCTTCATGTAATTTCCAAATGAAATCTCTCTAAAATACCCTTACTTCTTTCCTTCTTCTTCTCTCCAACTTGGCCCCATAGTCTTTCGTACTATCTCTTAAATAACCCTTGCTCGTTTGCCTATTCCCGCCCCCACCAATACTGGATATCTCTCTTCACTCACCAGAAACAACCTCCCAAATAGAGGATGCAATTGGTTGTATCCTCTATCATACCTGCAATTTCGCCTCCCTCTTCTCCCCCTCTCTCTCGGGACAAACGCAACTAGTTTAGCAGCCCGCTTGCTTAATCTAACATCGGCATACTGATATTCATATTTACTTTTCTTCATTTATTTATACTTATATCTGCAGCACCAGTAATGCTTGAATTTACAATGTTCATAATTCTTATACTTACAATGCTGCTAACACTTACTCTTACCCCCAGTGGGGGCAACAATCTTAACATGCTTGAATGATGACAGTTCAAAAGTGAGAACAGGTATAGCATGTCTATCAAATGAACATGGAAACCTTCTTTTCAGGCACTGAATAACTTCTCTCATCCCCATGTCTCCTCCCACATTCTTTTCCCAGTTTTTAGAGTTGGCACTGTCAATGTAGGCACTTTGAAAGGTAGGTCTAGTGAGATTGTAGAGATGCTTGAGCAGAGACATGTTGATGCATGCTGCATACAAGAGGTAAGGTGGAGAGGAGCTTCAGCCAGGGTCCTCACAGGCAAGGCACATAGATAGATAAAATCTTCTGGAACAGTATTGGAGTAGGGGGTGTAGGCATACTCCTTGCAGAGAAATGGTTGGATATGGTCATAGAGGTAGTCAGGGTATGCGATAGAGTGCTTCAGCTCAGGCTAGTCTTGCAGAATAGTATAGCTACAATTATCTCTGCCTACACCCCACAAGCGGGCCTACCAAATGATCAGAAGGACCCCTTTTATGATATCCTTCTACAGGCTACCTCAAAGATGAGTGGCAATGACCTCATCTTTGTGGCTGTAGATTTTAATCGGCATGTTGGATGGCAATCTGGTATCTTCCATGGTGTTCATGGAAGCCATGGAATTGGTTCCCGAAACAAAGAGGGAACTAGGCTACTGGTGTTCTGTGATGCAAGCAACCTATTAATCTGCAACACTAACTTCAGGAAGCCAGACAGCCAACCTCGTAATAACCCATCAATCAGGCAACTCTGCTAGCCAGATCGATTTCATCCTCACCAGACAGCGGGATGCATGGTTCCTCTTAAACACAAAGACTCTCCCTGGTGAAGAATGTACCCCCTAGCATAGACCAGTCATTAGTGGCTTTAGATTTGAGGCCAGAAGGATGCCAAGAAGTAGACCAATCCAGAAAGGATTTGGAAGCTAAAGAACCCTTCACACAGTCAGAGATTTAGGGTTAGGGATATCCTCACTGAGAAATTTAATGAGAGGGTGGAGGAGCTATAGACTTGTGACATAAAGGGTAACTGGAAATTCCTATGTGACAGCTTACTGAGCGCCATAGACTAAATCTGCAGCTGGTGCAAAGTCCCTTCCAAGACCTAGGTTAACGTGGTGGTGGAATATTACAGTAAATGCCATTAGAGCAAAGAAACAGGCCTGGAAAACCTGGAAGAGATAGGGTAGCATGGAACTGTACCAAATAGCCAGAAGAGAGGCTGGGAAACAGGTATATATAGCCAAGAGAGAAGCAGAGAAGTTTGCCAATGTTCAGCAATGTGAGGACCAAAGAACTGAAGTATTTCGGACTGCAAGATAGTATGTGCGATGTTACAGGAGAGAAATCTGTCTGCATGGATGATGGTGCACTTGCTTTTAATGATTCTGCAAAGAAAGAGGCTTGGAGAAGCCATTATGAAAGGCTGCTGAATGTGGAGAATGAATAGGAGAAGGAGAGCCTGCCAAATGTTGATCCAGTTGAGGGAACAGCTACCTGAATCAATAGCACCCTGGTAGATAAAGCAATTAAGGATATGAAGTCAGGAAAAGCCCCCGGCCCACCAAGAGTCACTGCTGAGATGCTTAAAATATCTGGTGGTGTGGGATATGGTCTAATCACCCGTACTGTAAACTCGGTAGTTCACGGAGGAGTCATACCCAATGACTGGCGTAGTAGCACCATAGCCAATTGCTACAAAGGTAAAGGTGATGCTTTAGATAGAAATAACTACAGGGGTATCAAACTGCTGGATCAGGTGATGAAGGTCACGGAGAGGGTCATAGCCCAACTAATTAGGGAGAGAGTCTGCTTAGATGAGATGCAGTTACATGTATTAAGCCATTTAGAAATACAAAATATATTTTCCTTTTTTCAAAAGAAACCAATGGTATCTTACCTTGCAGTGTCGTTATGCTTTTGTGAGATTGAACCAAGTGTGACATAACTTGCTCTAGAGAACCTTGCCACTTACAGGATGCACCAGGGCAGGGACAACAGTAGGGCCTGTTAAACAAAAGAGAAATTCACTATGGTAAAAGAATTAGATATGGTCATTATCATCTTCATTATTATTTCTATAGCACAAAACCCATTGTTTTATGTCCAGAATACGTAATATTTTTCAACTCTTCAATACTTCCACTGTGATTTAATTGTGAAATTAAACATTCTTCATACAGAAATTCTATCATGAAATGAATTTCTCAAAAATGGCTGTAAGAAAGTCATCATCATCATTGTTTAACATCCGTTTTCCATGTTGGCATGGGTTGGACAGTTTGACCGAGGTGTGGAGAACCAGTGCCAGCACCCGGTTCCACTCTGATCTGGCAATGTTTCTAGGGATGGATACCCTTCCTAATGCCAACCACTCCGAGAGTGTAGTGGGTGGTTTTTATGTTCCACTAGCACAGGAGCCAGTCAGCTGGGCCAGGCATCGATTGCGTTTGGATATATTATAACTACTACAACACACCATTGCCTAACAATGGATCTCATTACTGGTATTAAAGCTTTGTTGCTGCCATTCCATTTCCAGCCATTTATTTTCCAATCACTGATGGGTTTCAACTGTTGTTTAACGCTCCAACAGCAAAATTAAATTTCATGGTTATTCCACAAATGATGCAAAAAATAGACCAAACTCATTGCCATAAGAAATTAATGGATCAAATACTTGGCAAAAAGACTTTTTCCAGACATCGATCTGTGATACATCTGGACACATCGTCAATGATGTTTCCTGAGGGTCATAAGGTGCTCAGGGTCTTTCAACAATCAAACATCCTCCTCACCCAGGTGTCTCCAACGGAGCAAGGATCAAATCCTAGCTTGTGTCCAGTGAGCACTTCCCCCTTCAAGGGCTTGCGCCTCCTGATCCGCAGCCACCTTGAAACAGCTGCTGCTGCTACCTCCACACTTAACTCGATGCCAAGCATACTGTAAAAAAACTCTGCAGAGAGACTGGCCAGCACACACTCTCTGCATCTCACTTCAATGGCAGGCTCGCCAGCCAGTGCTTTGCCATAATCCCACTAAACTCAGCATATTTCTTCCTCTTGCTCTTGTTAGCCTCCTTGATGCAGATCTCCCACAGGACAGAGAGTTCTAACAGAACCACTTGCTTGCATGCTTCTCAGATCAGCACCATATCTGGCCTTAGTGATATTGAAGTAACAACTTTAGCTGCTTCTCTGGGTTAACTTGTAGCTCACAGTCTTTTGCTGATCCAGGGATGCCATAAGGGGCAGACCTAGCTGCGACAAAGGTAATGAACTTCTTTGCTGGGTAGAAGTACTTGCAATGCCTGATCTCACCTAGGATGGTGTCACAGTTAGTTACTACAAAAGTGACTCATCTAAGATACAGAGTGAGAGATTTGGTAACTTGTTCATTCAATGAAATTTCCACAATCCTGTTCACAAAGTTGTTAGTTGTATGAAAAGTAATATCAATCCAGATTGAAACAAATACAATCATTCCAACAATACGGAAGTTCAAATATACACATGAATATATATGTGTGAATATATCTCTGTGTGCATGATGTAGGCATGCCTACTGTGTGTGTGTGTGTGTGTGTGTGTGTGTGTGTGTATGAGACACAGATATGATAGAAAAAAGTAAAATACAAAAATAAGTGTCCTCTTACCTGCACTCACATGTTTCTTCATGTTCAGACTTCTCAGTGTGTAACAAAGTAACTAAACAGCCATTAGTAGAGTATTTACAAGGGAACAGCACTGTCATTGCTACCTTCTCCATTGCTAAGTTGCGAATATTTCCTGCAGTAACAACAACAGCAATGATAATTTCTTACACAGGTTCAAGGATACACATTTGTTTTCTTTTTTCTTCATATTCTTAGATCGGAA
>NC_069004.1:250320-254886 GCF_001194135.2 Octopus bimaculoides
GTGATAGTGGGGGCGGTCACAGTTGATTTCATCAATTCCCATTCATGAACTGATATTTTCTTTATTTTATCTACCCTTGGAGAGATTAAAAAAAAAGTTAAACTCATGCTAGATCTGAGACATAAACTAAATGCCACAAGGCATTTTGTCTGATGCTCTACCAATTCTGTCAATCCAACAAAATCAATACCAACACTTTATAAGAATTACAGTTCCCAAACGGAAGAGAAAGGAAATGTATATTAATAACATTTAATGTTTAATACATTTGTATATACACACAAGCATGGCTGTGTGTGTATACAAATGGTCTCAGGTTCAGTCCCACTGCATGGCATCATGAGCAAGTGTCTTCTACTATAGCTCCAATTCTACCAAAGTCTTTTGAATGGATTTAGTAGATGGAAATTCAAAGAAGCCCATAGTTTATGTATGTGTGTGTGTGTGTGTGTGTGTTACTGTCTCTTTGCCTTGAGATCACATTTCCCATGGAAACATCTCTGGTCATTGAGAATTACCTTACCTGGATACAGGTGAGGGTTGGCAACAGGAAAGAAATCCAAAAGTAGAAAATCCACCTAGATAAATTCTGTTTGACTCATACAAGCATGGAAAAGGGAATGTTAAAACGATGATGATGATGATGATGATTGTTGTTTCATAACCATTGATGAGTAATTTGGGATACCAGATTAGACACTCAAACAAGCAATCAAGTAAACAAATAGAACAACAGTGGCACCTAGTTATTTGGTGGTTGGATATGGTGGATGCTTGAAACATTGATAGGGAAGAAGTGGTTTGCAACTACTGTTCAACTAAAGAGGACTTAATCCTTTTGATACCAATCCACTTGAGACCATCTCTGGTTATATGATATAAACTTTTTCTTTTGAAGTGATCTAAATTAAGACCTTCCACCAAAATTTCAAATTACTTTATGCTCCAAACACAAGCTTAATTATGACAAAGTTATTTATTAAGTTTTCATTATTTTTGGAATTTACCAAAACAAAAGCAGTGTATTTCAACAGGAATATGGTAACAAAAAGAGTTAAGAAGATAGAGTGAACAGAACAATTACTGTGTGGTCATTCTACAAACACAAAGCAGAAGAGAGAACAGACTAACAGACAACACACAGTCTAACTCAGAACTTTGCAAACTTTTCACATTTGCGACACACTTTTATGAAAAGAAATAAATTTAAAAATTCACGAAACATTAAGTAATTAACAATTAAATGTTGGCAATTAAAACCATATCACAAGTCACCAGTCATGTGCTTAATTGTACACAAGATTTTCAGACTTCACAATCAAATATTCCTGGATTGGATATGACAATTTTGTGACACATGAAGAAAGTAATGGCAGCACAACAGTCAAGACGAACAGCAGACTTTGGAATCCCTGGTCCACCCCAGGTCTTCTGACTGTGCTTACTCCAGCTGCAGGTTATCTAGTTGTAAGTGGGGTTTCATTATTTTAACAACCATTTTCCCATGCTTGCAAGGTGGAGTTTAATGAAGCAAATTTATTTTCTGAGGCTCTTCCTAGGTATGGATTTACATCCGCAAATCATATTATGTGATTATTTATATATATATATGATTCTGAAGTATGTATTTAATGCTTTCCAAAATAAACATACATTTCATTGAAATGACTCTGAGAAAGTTGTAGGATGGTGCACAAACACTCAGCTTTGAGCACACTTCTTATAGCAGAAACAGCTATAAGCTAATGAAGGTGATTAGGTAACTCTTTTTCTCTTGTCATTCGTTCATTAATATATGAGTATGTGTGTGTGTGTTTCATTCATTTAATGTGCATTTTTGCATGCTAGCATGACCTGAGATTTTAAATGCATACGCACACACACACACACACACACACACACACACACACACACACACACAAACAGTGGGCTTTCTGTCATCAAACCTTACCTGTTTTTCAAATAAGAGATTTCTTTATTGCTCAGGTCTTTAGAAGTACAGTGTGACAATGTTTCTGCTAGAAAATGCAATGCACTCAAAGGAGAATGCTTGAGTATCAAACTACAGCTTATTACAACTTTATACTGACTAATGTTCACAACCATATCACATTGAATGCACCGGTTCTTGTCCGATGACCGAAGTTAAGCAACATCGAGCATAGTGTCTACTTAAGATGGTTGACCATTTGGGAAAGCTAGGTGTTGTAAGCTTCTCACACTTGTGAAGGTGCATGGCTCAGTGGTTGGAGTGTAGTGAGTTTGATTCCCAGACCTGGCTGTGTGTTGTGTTCCTGAGCAAGACTCTTTATTTCATGTTACTCCAGTTCACTCAGCTGTACCAGCCTTTGCCTTTCTCTTGGATGACATCAGTGGTGTGCAGAGGGGAGACTGGTAACCATGGGCAACAGCTGGTCTGCCATAAACAACTTTGCCTGGACTTGTACCTCAGACAACAACTTTCTAGGTGCAATCCCATGACCATTCATGACCAAAGGGGGGTCTTTTTACTCTTTACTTGACTGACACTTCATTCTGAAGCATATGTATACTGTGTTCTACTGCCAAGTTATTAGCATCGCTATGCCTAAGAGAAATATCTCTAAATATATAAAGGTTACCCTAAAGAAATGCTGTGGATCTGTATCCAAATGCACTATGAACAGTCACTGCACAAAACACAAGTAGTCACAATGGTGAAATATGCATAGGGAACAGATGGTATAAAATGCATGTTGTGTTTATGCTATTTGTCTCCTGACACTGCCAGATATTTTGAGCATCTCTGCAGTGATTCCTGATGGGCCGGGGCTTTCCCTGTCTTCATAGTTTTAATTGCTTTATCTACCATGGTACTGTCAACTCGGATAGCTGGTCCTGCTGTTGGGTCGACATTCAGCAGACTCTCTTTCTCCCATTCATTCTCTTTATTGAGCAATCTTTCGTAGTGGCATCTCCAAACCTCTTTCTTTGCAGCCTCGTTTAGTGCAAGTGTACCATCATCCATGCGAATACATTTCTCTCCCACGACATCACGATTCTCTCCCCTACACAGTCTTGCAACACGAAATACCTCAAGTCTTTGGCCCTCACGGCACAGAACATTGGCAAATCTTTTCTTATCTCCTTCCTCTCTGGCTAAATAAACCTGTCGCCTAGCTTCCCTTCTGGCAGTCTGATACAATAAACCTGTCACCTAGCTTCCCTTCTGGCTGTCTGATACAAATATATATATATATATATATATATATATATATATATAGTATGGGACACAATGGTGGTTGTCACAGGGTGTGTACTATTGTGCTAAGCCTACTGCTCTGGCATCTGGATAAACAAACAAACATTAGGCTATTTTAATGCATTACATCAACGTAAGTGTATTATTAGGTTTCAAAACAAATTATGACCAGAACATAATTATTAGAAAGAAAAGGTGGGTGTGAAGTATTCAGTTTTCGTAAGTGAATTGTTGTGAATAAGGCAATGAGAAAGGTTAATGCTGAGAGTGGAAATGGTAAAGTGAGTGAAAGTGTCAGAGACTGAGTGAGCATATGAGAGAGACAGAGAGACAGAGAGAAAAGGACGGAGGGGTGATGTAATAATACTCACCTAATGGTCCTCTACATGTTGGGCACATTGACAATTTCTGCCTACACGAATGGCACACAATATGTCCACTCTGGCACTGCATGATGGGAGGGAGTGCATAGTCAAAACAAACTGGACATTCAAACAGGGTGGCCAGGTCATTGTTGCTGGTTGTTGAAGCTGAGAAAGAGAAAGAGGAAGAAAGTGAAGGTAACAGACACAACTTGAGTATATCATGGAATATTAGTTTTTATATCAACTTCAATCAAGTGCACATCTATACACACACATGCATATACAGTGGAATCTCAGTTTATGAATTGAATTTGCCCCTGTAAGGCATTTGTCACCTATTCGTGAATGGAAACTATTTTTCTCCACAGGAAATTCAAGAGAAGAAAGAATGGCAAATTTGAGCAAAAAACCAGACAACACCTGACACTCTCCTCTTGCTGATATTCCCAGATGGTCGCCAACCATTGTTACCATCGTGTGTGTGTTCATTACTTGAGACCCTGTTCCATCATCCAAGACATTCTGTGTTTAAAAAATTGTCCATAAACTGATTTGTTCATGAGAGACATTTGTAAACTGAAGTTCCACTGTGTGTACAACAGGTAACTGCATGGCAGTGTGAGAAAGAAGTTATTTTGTTACCACATCATTTCAGCATACAGTGCCTTGTGTTAGGGTCTTCTACTACAGCCTTCAGTTGACCAATACCTACTGAGTGAAATTTTCAAACAATTTGGAAGTGTGTATATGTGTGTGTTGTATGCATGCAAGTGTGTTTGCATGTTTGAATCTGTGTGTCTCGACATTGATACTGTTCTGATAGAAATTCCTTTTCTTAATTTTTACCATTTTTTACAAGGAAGTGTGTCAGTGTGAACCAGGAGGGGAGTGTGTGACATTACAAGCATATTTGGTTGCAGTAAACGTGTATGTTGTAGTATCCATGTATGTTATGTCGCG